>NW_001865059.1:400836-408336 GCF_000002865.3 Monosiga brevicollis MX1
AGAAGCAGACATGCACACACAGCCACACAGCCACACATAGCACACCACCTCTACGTGCACTCAGAGAAAGGGTCCGCAAGGATGGCGAACCAGAGCGTTTGGCTTTGTTCTTTGGCTTGTGTGGACGCGCCGACCGTGCCTGGATGTGCGGCTTGGAGTCTTTTCCTGTCGTGTGGGGCTG
Source organism: Monosiga brevicollis MX1 (assembly GCF_000002865.3). NCBI lineage: Eukaryota > Choanoflagellata > Craspedida > Salpingoecidae > Monosiga > Monosiga brevicollis. The sequence goes on from NW_001865059.1 coordinate 401,018, forward strand.
TTGGCTGCTATCCAACGAGGTCGTGAGTGTGTGTGTGTACATGTATGTGTGCCTTGACAGTTGGTTGACATGGAGCACTGTGAAATTTGAAGTGAGACGCAGCGACGAGACCAGGGTGTGCGTGTGCAACGCGGTCGATCACCAGGACAACAACTCAAGTTTGGCGGGTGCAAAGGCTGCTTCGTTCCGGACTTGAAAGACGAGCAAGTTTGATATGGGCATCCTCGACAACCTTTGTCAAGATCGTCCGCACGCCCGTGCCGGGCTTGGCCTGCTCCAGCAACCATCAAGAACAGCACCAACCCACCCGCTCTCGCTCAACCAGCCCCCGCCTCCGTAGCCCAAAAGCGAAACACAGCCCCCCAAGGAGCTGCGTGTCCCATTCTAACCGACGCATGCATGCAGGCAATGAAAAAGGGCGTCGTGACAAACATAGAAAGTATTTTACTATTTTATGATATGAGTGCCTTTCCCTCTCTCTTTTTCTCTCTCTCTCTCTCTCATTCTCTCTCTCTCTCTCTCTTTTTTTTTCTCTCTTTTGCCAAATTTTTTCAATTTTTTTATCTGAACGACGACAAGGTCCATCTGATCTGCTCTCTGACTCACACACACACACACACACACACACACACACACTCTCTCTCTCTCTCTCTCTCTCTCTCTCCTGTGTCTCCTTGTGGCTTGATCAGTGTACAGGCCGATCATGGCGGAAGCGGAGCGATAGCGGCTTGCTGTTTAGGTTGAGCCCACGGCCTTTGCTGCGCCGCGAGGCACACATCCTCAGCGCTAGCGCCTCCTGCAGAACAATCATCACCAGTCGCGTTCCGACTTCAGACCTCAGCCCTCAGCCCTATGCAAGCTGGCTGCCAAGCGTCATGGATCTACAAACAACGCGCCCGTTCTCCTACGTCACGAGTGGCAGTGCGACCGCTTCGGTGCGGGCTTGCTTTCCTGTCGCGCGCCACACCCACCTGTTGCCTTGATCATGCCCGGCCGCGTTGAGCTGACCTCATGCTTTCCACTTGCACTCGTTTGGACAGGACGCAGAATCCTCGCGCCAGCGCCAGCGCCAAGCGTCCGTCAACAGGTACCTCATCAGTATCTTGCCCGCAGCTTGGCCCTCATTCTCACCCGATGCCTGTCGTCCGACGCCAGCTTGGTCTATGACTCAGATGCCGAGGACCGCGACAGCATCCTCTTGCTCCGCGATCACTCCCAGCCTGCCACCCGGCCTCGTTGGTCAGTTCCTGGTACAGTGCCTCACCCAAGTCACCAAGTCCTGCACTTGTTCGCCACCATGGCCCTTACCGCATCATGGGCCCCCGTCTTCACTCGCAGGTGGCAGCGTTTGATCAAGGATGTCCTTCAGCAGCTCTCAAAGCTTGTAGGGGATGACTGGCTGGTCCTCAGCCTATTGGGTGCGCACCACCACCACCGAGGCCGGCATGCAGGCCCCAACTCATCCTGATTCGCTCAATCTCCGTCTCCTTCCCCGCGCACACTTGACTAGGCGTCTCCATCGCTCTGATTGGCTTTTGCCTCGACTTTGCCATCTCTGCACTCCACCACCTCCGCGATTTGGCAACCTGTGCGTTTTAGTCGACTCGCTGCTTTACGCCCTTTTGCCTCTGATTATCGGGCTCCTCCTGACCCACATCGCTGTCCTTCCCCATGCATCCATGGCCTCGGGCATGTGCGTGCTGGGTCCTTAGCTGGGATCCATCCCTCGTACATGTTTGTGGCCTGGAGTGCCTTTACCGTCACCTGCGTTATTATGGCTACCGCAACCACCCACTGGCTTTCAGCCGATGCCATTGGATCTGGTATTCCTCAAATGAAGGTCCGCTCGAGTCACAGTACATCACGGCTCGGTTGTGCGCGCGCGCGCATCCTCGTCAATGTCTCTAATTTAATGTCTTTGGTAGACCATTTTGCAAGGCACTCCCATCGAGGGCTATCTCTCCGGCCGTACCCTCGCTGCCAAAATCGTTGGTGCGTTTGTCCCACCACGCCCGCGCCATGCCCCATCTGCTCTTCAAGCACGCAAAAGATTCATTAGCTCTGCCTGTCATAAACGCATCGTGCGGGTCTCAGGCCTCATCTTTGCCGAGGGCTCTGGCCTGCCCGTGGGTAAAGAGGGTCCATTCGTGCATATGGCCAGTATCGTCCAGGAGCAATTGGTCAAACGCCTCTTTCCCAGCATCTACAAAGTAGATGCCCGACGCGTCGACCTTCTTGCCGCTGGTGCGCCCCTCCCGTTGTTAACACAAACTTGATGCACGCCTTGAGCCCCGCTTTCTTTTAACCGTTGCCATCACTTCGACTTCCTACTAGCGTGCGCGGTCGGCGTGGCCAGCAATTTCGGTGCGCCAATCGGCGGTGTCTTGTTCAGCATCGAGGTCACGTCCACTTACTTTGCCGTCCGCAATTATTGGCGCGGCTTTTACGCCAGCGTTGTCGGCGCCTTTGTGTTTCGGTAAGGTTGATTTGATTTTGCGCACGCGATCATTTTTTTGGCGAGGCATTGGCCGTCGTCTTGCAACTCACCTCTTGTCAACTCGGCTCGGTAGCTTGCTGGCCGTCGTCATGTCGAGTGAACGTACCATTACCGCACTCTTCACTACAGAAGTATGGGGTGGAGTACCCGTACCCGTTGCATCATTCTCCACCCCTTGGGCTGGCATCTGGCTCGCGGCCCTGTGGTTCGATCAAGGTTCTCACTGCATATGAATGTGCCCCGTCGCAGTTTGATGCATACCCCTTTGACTTGCAAGAAATGGTGGCTTTCGTATTTCTCGGAATTGCCTGCGGTATCCTGGGCTCGCTTTTTATCGTTGCTCACCGCAAGCTCATTGAGAAAGAACGTGACGTCACAAGTCGTAGGTTTCTGTCCGCCTGGGCATGTCTGTGTTCTCGCCGTGTCTGTCATCTTGCAAATGAATGGTTTAATCTCACCAAGTTGTGGCGTGGGGCGCGGCGGCTTAGCGGGACACATGTTCTCCTTCTTGTCCAAAAACCGCTACTACTACCCAACGCTTGTGGCTTTGTTCATATCAGTCATGACTTACCGAGGCAAGTTGCGATTTCCCTCTCACGCACGTTTGCAACAAAGGTGGCATTGGGGTGGCCTTGGATCTTATCGCTCGTCACGCGACGCTGGTTGCTCAGGCACTATTGGTCCTTTTATGAGCTTGGTCCAGACCAAGGAGATTGACCACCTATTTACCATCGAGCCCCTGCGCTGTTTGCCGGTTTGTTGCAACCTTGCCGACCAATCCAAGACACCCCCAGGATGGAATGCAGGCTCACCACGCTGCCAATTGGTGCGCCTCTGCTCCCGGACCCGTCAACGTTTTGCAGGAGTGGCAAGGCATGGATGTCCTTGGCAGCCTGGTGCTCTTCATCTTTGTCAAGTTTGTGCTCTCAATTCTCGCCACCACGTTGCCCATTCCCGGTTCGTGCTGCATGTGGAGGCTTGTTTATGGGTCGTACGTGTGCGCGGGCCTCATATCTTTCATGGTCTTGTCCTGTCTTTTTTGCTTCTTGGACAATGGTGCAGCGGGTGTCTTTGTTCCCATCTTCGTGATCGGGGCGGCCGTGGGCCGCCTTTTTGGCGAATCGATGACCATCATCTTTCCCGGCGGCCTCATGGGCGAGTATGTCTTGACTGCATGGGTTGGCAGCCATTAGCCCCTTGTTGCCAGGCCGAGCACCCCGATGTGGTTTTAAACCTTTGTGTCTTTGCATCTTGCGGCTAGCCACGTTGATTCGGAGCCGTACTTTGTTGTGCACAACGAGACCATCAACTCGTGTGGCTGGGCCACTGATGATCACATTGTTCCCGGGTATGCGTTTGCGATCTTGCGGTTGCAGAGTTGAGATCATCCAGCATCGTGTTTGTTGCTGACCGGATCTTCCCTGCTCGGCTCCACCTTTTGTCTGCGTTTTGTCAATGTATTTTGCTTGGGGTGTCGCATGCATAGCGGTTATGCGGTTGTTGGGGCAGCAGCATTGGCCGGCGCGGTGACGCACACCATCTCCACCTCGGTGATTGTGTTTGAGCTGACGGGACAGATCCACCACATTTTACCTGTCATGGTTGCCGTCTTGATTAGCAATGCCGTTGCCCAGGTGTGCCTTGCGCGAGGGTTCTCCCCCTTTTGCTCTCTCTTTCTCTCTCTTTCTCTCTCTCCCTCCCGCGCGCTCGCTTTCTTTCAGGCGTGCTGTCCTGCAGATTCATGCACATGCAAAATCACGGGCGGCGTTGGACTCGGCTTAGTGCAGAGGCTCACGCTGCTACCTTGCTTGCTGCTTTGCACGCTCAGATGCTGACGCCATCCATATACGATTCGATTATTCAGCTGCGTGGTCTTCCTTATTTGCCCGACCTTCGCCGTGGGCCAGGCTATAACCAGGTGTGTGTGTGTGTGTGTGTGTGTGGTGCGCGCGCGCGCGCGTGTGTATTTGCGGGGACATGAAAAACCTGGATTCTTGTTACTTGAAGTAACAACTTTCTCGTTCGTAGACGGCCCAAAGCATTATGCGCCGGCAGCCAACGGCCATTTCGCTACATTGCACGTACGGCAAAATCAATCGGCTGTTGCGAGCAAACAAGGACATGAAGCAATTTCCCTTGGTGGACGACCTTGAATCGCACATGCTGCTGGGCAGCGTGCATCGCAACGTCTTGAAGAATCTGCTGATTGAACAAATGACCGCCGTTGGCCCACAAGTCACTGTGGTACGTGGTAGAAGGCAAGCGTGATACCGATCGCGTTTCTGGGGTTTAATGAGCGTGCGCTCTGTGCCGATCCCTTGCTGGCAGAATCAAGAGGCACGCAAGCTCCTTTTGCAACGGACGGTGGACTTGACGGGTGTGCCGATTGACGCATCGCCGTTCCAAATCGTGGCCCAAACATCACTGTACAAGGTGCGCCAGACCCAAGCCTGCCTTTCCCCGCCCATGCATCCGTTGCCTCTCAAACAACAAAAGAGAAAGCGCCATCGTCAGAAAGGCAGAGATCAACTTTGATTCGTGGTTCGATGTGTCGCTGGTCGTGCATGCGTCAGGTTCATGTGCTCTTCTCAACACTAAGTGCCAACGTGGCCTATGTGACCGAAATGGGCCGACTTGTGGGCACCATCGGCATGACAGAGGTGAGTCAGCCATTGTCCCTTGCCACGGCAGGATGGCTGTTGCTCTCACCCATCCTACTACCCCTTTTTCCTCTCAGCTGCGAGCGGCAATCTTGTCGCAAAACCGGCGGCGGTTCGAGGCCAATACCACGCACCGCTTGCACCCACACGAAATGGTGCAGTTTGTCTCTGGTGGCCGGACAGCGGCACCAGACGACGAGCTTGGCTTGCCGTCCGACCCGCCCTCCCGGCTTGCCAGTACTACTGCCGAAGAGGCTGTCTAAATGGGTCGTTCACAAAAACCATCACGACCATCCACCCGACTTATCGATCAAACCACCCTACTTGTGCATCCATTACCCATGCCCGTAATTGAGAGTCACACTTGCACTGCCCCGCCGGCCACATCTCCCCTTATTGACTGGCAAGCATCAAGGCAACAAAGAAAAAAAAACTTGGCATACGCACGACCAGGATTGAACTGATGACCTTCTCGGTGTAAACGAGACGTGATAACCACTACACCACGCGCGCTGCACTTAATGGGGTATAAGATACCGAAATTTCTGGTCGTTAAGTGTTTATATAAATGCACTCTCAATTTTTTAAAAAAAAGTCTGACAAGTATTAGCTCGTCTTCTTTCACAAGAATGTACATGCCTCTAAAACTAGCGCTACTCGATTGGTTTGGCTTGCCCTGAGATGAGCGGGAGTCAAGAGCATGGCGTTCCACACATGTGCACTTGAGAGAGTGTGCGCGTGTGTGGCTATGTGCGTGCAAAAATGACTGACAAGGGTACGCCTCTCTTTCCCATGCTAGGAACCAAGAACGACCAGAGACGATGCTCCCAAAAGCGATACTTGTCATGCCCGTGGTTGTCAATCCCGGCAGGTTGAGTCGAAAAAAGGTTCTACGCGTTGGAGGCCAACAGAATAATGCCAACGTAGAGGAGGGCGCAGCAAGAGGCGATTTTGACCAGGAAGCCACCCGTGCCCGCGCCGTCAATGTGCTGGTTACCGGCGGTCTTGTCGCCGGCGAAGAAGCGCTCAATCTCCTCGAGGGAGCGGCCCTACGTGAACCAAAAGAGGGAGGTGCGTTGCGTGAGATGAAAATTGGGTCAAGGTGTGTCGCGCAGAGATACAACATGGTGGGGTCTGGCGTGTAGAACGAGTAAAGAGCGCAAAGCCAGAGGGGTAGAAGAGTGGACGAGAGGGTGAGGGACGGACCTTGGTCTCGGGAACCTTGAGAAGGACGAAAATGGTACCCAGCAAGCAAATGCCACCATAGGCCCAGAAGACGCCTTGCTCTGTCAGAGCGTCGATGAGAGACTGGAAGGATTCGGTAATGCCAAAGCTAAAGGTCCAGTTGAGGAGGGTGGAGATGGAGGAAGCCATGCCACGGACGTTGCTGGGGAAAATCTCCGACATCATGAGCCAAGGCACGGCACCGAGGCCGAGGGAGAAGCAGAAGATGTACAGGACAAGACTGATGACAGCGATAATGCCGTTGGGATTTTGGTGCTGGTCCTGTTCGTAAAAGTAATAGCCGAGAACGGCTGAGGAGGCGGCCATGCCGATACCAGCGGCCATGATGAGGGCACGCCGGCCGGCGCGGTCAATGATGGTTCCGGAAAGGCCGGTGATGACGACTTGAACGGCGGACACGATCAGAGCGGGCACGTTGGGGTTGGACATGCCGGCATCCTCAAAGATCTTGCCGCTGTAGAAAATGACGACGTTGATGCCGGAGCACTGCTGGAAGAGCATGAGAACACCAGAGATGAACATGGCCTTGCCGGCGCCGCCTCGGAAAACGTCGAGCGGCGATGTATTCTTGGCTGCCTGTGCTTGGCGCACGGTGTTCTCAATGTCATTCATCTCCTCGTCAATATTAAAAAGGGGGCCACGCAGCTTCTGCAGAGCCACGGCCGCTGTGGGTTGGCCAAAGGGAAGATAAAGTAGGTTCATGAGCATTTCAGCCGAGAGAGAGCCTTTGGGTGAGATCAGGACGAAACTGGTGGATTGGAGAGCTGAAAAGCCGGCTTACCATCTTGTTGACGTCCTCGACCAAACAGCCAGCGAGGGGAGGGCGGGAAGAAGAACGTAAAGACGGCGAGGATGGCGGGGATACAGGCACCAATAAGGGCCAGAGGTCGCCAACTCACACCCAAGCCAATGGCATA
>NW_001865059.1:410836-422256 GCF_000002865.3 Monosiga brevicollis MX1
CTCTCTCTCTCTCTCTATCTTATACCTCCCCCCACCCTTCTTCAAGCATGCCTGCTTCAGATGAACGGCTGGTGGCCTTGCAGGCCGACACAGCCGAGCTGGTGCGCGAGCTGGGCCTAGACGTCGAGGCCCCCGCGCCGCCCCTGAAGCAGGAGCGCCGCAAGCGCACCAAACCCTCGGCTGGTCTGAGCAAAGCTCAGCTGGCTGAATGGCGTCGCGACAACAACCGCACGGCCGCCAAGGACCTTCGCGACCGTAAACGCCAATTTGAAGAGGACGTCTCCCATGTTGTCGAGCTGGCCGAAGCCGAAAACGCCAAACTCGCCGCCCGCGCCCAACAGCTTGAGCATCACCATGCCACGATGCGTGCTCGCCTCGGTGCTTTTATGCACACCTTCAATCAAGTGACAAAGGCCAACAACAACAATAGCAACCAATCCAGCCCCACCTCCGTTTCCACTTCCGGTGGTGTCAGCCCGAGCAACTTTCGGGCCAACGTGGCCGCCCCGACCTCTTCGGCCACGCCATCTCAAACAACCAGCCCGACCCCCGTCTCCCCGGCCGAGGCTGGCCCCATCTCCGCCCCTGCGTGGCGGGCCTTGCCCGCCCTCGCACCGGCCCCTCAGGCGCCCGTTGCCGGCACTGGCAGCAGCGAGCCTGACCTGGCCTCGGCGGATCGTACCATTGTTGCGGCTCACAAGCCCGCCGTGCTTACTCTGCAGAAGGAGTTGCAGCAATTGGTTTCGGTCCTGCTGGTCCTGGTCGGCTTGCTCGTCAGCAGCCCCGCGCGCCTTGCCATGGCTTCCCTGCCCAACTCCCTCATGAACTCCCTCATGGCCCTGCCTCGTTACCGCTCAGCAAGCGCGTCAAGCGACTCCCATCCCCACTCGCAAGCGACGGCCCGGCCTCGGCGGCGAGCCCTCCCCGCCCCCCTCTCGACGGCGCAGCAGGCAGCAACAACGTCATTGTCGACACCATCCTCGACTGCGAGTTTGACAACTTCGTCTCTGACCTCGAGCTGGACCTCGACGACGATGACGACCTCGGCTTCGACGATGACGTCAGCCAAACGGCCTCCCTCAGCCCGGACCTCGCCCTCAAACCTTGCAACACAGATGGATGGTCTGGAACCACCCTCATCCCCGCCGCCTCGCCGCTCTCGTCGACTAGCAGCAGCATCTGCAACGAACGACTCGACGATGACCAACTCCAAGCCCTCCTCGACCTCGGCTGCCCCAGCTTCGTCATCGAGCAAGACGCCCAAGGCGACGCATGCTCCCAAGGCGGCCTCAGCGGCCTCGACCTTCCCTTGTTTTGAGGTGGACGGCGTGTCCTTGGATGACAAGGACAAGGATGTGAAGCGCCGCTTCGTACTTGCCGTCCTCGAGCGCCTGGCCAACGCCATTCATGCCATTGACGAGGGGGATGTGGAGCATGTTTCTCATGTTCGCCTTGGTCTCGAGTCCATCTGTAGCTCGCTCGTTCACACCCCAAATCTGGTGGCCTCTCAAGCCTAAGGACCTGCTGTTGCGATCTTCCTGTTTCTCTCTGCTTGTCCAGACACCCTTTTGTTTCTTTTTCGTCGCATTCTTTTTTTTATATCCATGGCCTGTGTTTCGGGCCTTCGTCCGAGTGGACGTCTTTTCTGTGAATAACCCAAAATTGACTTGATTGCCCGTGTGTATCAAGGGAATGGACATTGCCGAGGCAAAAGTCATTGTGAATGCATGCTCTCTTCATGTTTTCTCCTGGGCTATGCCTGGCCCTTGATCTGCTAGCGCAATTGATCACGCATTTCGAAGGTCTGATTGTGCATTTGTCAATACATGTGCAAACCCTTTGGTAGGTCTCGGTCAGTCGATTAGAGAGGAGTAAAGAGTTTGATAATAGGGAAAGCTCATTCCCAATCAGATTCGGTTCTCTGCCTTGCAGCGGGCGGGTCACCCTGCCGGCCACGGTCATGTCGGGTGCGGTCGTGCCGGTCGTGCCGGTCGTGCCGGTCGTGCCGGTCGTGCCGGTCGTGGTTGTACCGTTCATGATCGCGCTGATATCGGTCATGGTCGCGTCGCCTCCCGCCATGCTCTGGGCTGCGGCGCCTGCGCGTGCGATCATGGCTCTCTCGTTGCCTCTCATGTCCCTTGGCCAGCTCTGCACCCCAATCTTGCCTTTGGTGCCGCACGTGTCTCCGCCGCTCCTCATCGTCTCTGTGCCGATCCTCGCTGTGTCTATGCTGATCATCGCCGTGTCTGCGTCGCTCGTCGTCGTGTCTGTGTCGGCCGTCGCGGTGCCCGTGTCGCTCCTCATTATGCCTGTGCGATTCAGCACCACGGTGTGCTTCGTGGCGATCGTGGCGGCGATCGTTGTCACCATGATGAATCACGTCTCGGTGTGCGTGGGAGGAGGAGGCGGATTCGTGTTGAGCAGAAGCGGCGCCCTCTTTGGCGGAGCGCTGCGCGCGCTTCTCAGCCTTTTCCAAGCGTCTATCGTGCACACCAAGCCCCAATCCAAGGTCAATCGGTGCTGGACCCTCGTGACCAGTGTGCAACAACGCCTCACCTCAGCAAACGCTTCTTTTCGCGCTTGCTCAGCGAAGCCAACAGCTCCATTTCTGGATCATCCGGCTCGACCAGTTGCTGCGAGAGACGGATGGTGGATGTTGCACATGTAAGCGATCGAGTCTTGGGCACCCCTTGCACACCCGAAGGACCAAAATGCCGGACCTGCAAAGGATCGTTGGGGTCACCGACGGGTCCAAGGACGCGTTGCGTCAGTGTCAGACCTCCCGCTCGCATCTGCTGCATCAAGACGGCAGGGTCCTCAAACTCTCCGCGAGCTACGGCATTGTGCGCGCGCTTCGTTAGTCAGGTACAGGTCCAAGACCCTGACTTGGGTCCGAGACCCTGACGGGGACGTTGGGGGCCAGAGGCGCCGGACACGTACCTTGCTCAGCCTCGAGGCCGGGGGCGGCCTTGTTGAACAGTGGGCAGACGTTGTCGACGTTTTGGTGTCCCCACTGACCGCACTTTAGACAGCGCACGTTGCGCACCATCTGACCAAAGGGCTTGTCCCGTGCCGGCAGCTGTTTGGCAAAGCTGGGGCAGCGGGGGGGGGGGGGGGTGAGGGTCGGCAGCGCGCAGCAGAAAGGAGGCAGAAAGGGGGAAGAGCGTACTCTTCACGGGGCGCGTCTTTGAGGGCGGTGAGGCGTTCAGAGAGGGGCAATTGGCGTTGCTCCTCGTAGGAGAGTTTGCTAATGTCCACTTGTTTCTTCTTGCGCTCATCGAGCTCGAGTTTGTTGGCTGCATGCGGCCATCATTCATGTGTAAGTCTCAAAGAAGCTTGTATGCAAGGCATCGCCTCTGTCTGGCCGCGGACAAAACAACACGGTGATGACGCACGGTCTTTGTAGCCGGGGGGTTCTTGGTACATGAAGTCAATTTGATGGCGCGAGCGGCGAGCTGCCACTTGTTCCTCGCTCGCCGCATCAAAGCTGCACGCAGCAGCCCAGTTGCCCAAACGCCAAGAGGCGCATGGAAGTGAGGGCAGGTTGCAAGGATGGGATGGGCAAGGCAGGAATGAGCATGTGGGGTCACTCGTGTGGCCGAGTGCAGGCGTGTGGGTGTGAGACAGGCACGCAACGCACTTGACATCAAAGAGCTGGCGCTCACGCTCGTACTCGTCGGCCAGCTGCTTCTGTCGGCCTTTTTGTTCTCCTGAGCCTCCCACACACGCTTGAGGTTGAAAAAGTTGCCCGGATGAAAGTCCTTCTTGGACATGAAGTTGGCATAGGGGTTCTGCTTCTTCGCCATGACACCGGTGCTCTCCGCCCAGAGGACGACAGAGGACGGAGTGAGCGAGCGAGCGAAGTCACACACGCAGAGAGAGAGAATGAGAGAGAGAGAGAGAGAGAGAGAGAGAGAGAGAGAGAGAGAGAGAGAGAGAGAGAGAGAGAGAGAGAGAGAGAGAGAGAGAGAGAGAGAGAGAAAAAAGGGGGCTAAGCGATAGTGTACTTTCTATTACACTTAACAAATGGGGTTTTATTCCTGTTTGGCCGTATGAATTGACCCCAAAAGAGAGAGACGAGAGAGAGAGAGACACACACACACACACACACACACACACAAGTGATTTGTTGTTCTCTTTTACTGTTGTTACTGTTGTTGTTGGTGCTGTTATTGTTTCCGCCCCCTCTTGGCTCTCTCTCTCTCTCGCTTCCTCTGTCCGTCTCTCTTTATAAAAGTCTCGACATCTCTACGTCTCTCACCGCTTTCTCACACTGCTCACACTCTCTGATTGCGCTTCTTCTTAACGCTACCAACCCCACGTATCTCCATCCCCTCTCTCTCCATCTCTAACTTTGCATCAGACTGCCGCGGTATCTCTTCCGTTCACTGTTCACAGCCAAGCAGCGCGCGTCCTCAATAGCATTCACCTCGGACGGACTGTCGGTCCGTCTGTCTGTCTGTCTGTCTGTCTGTCTGTCTGTCTGTCTGTCTGTCTGTCTGTCTGTCTGTCTGTCTGTGTGCGCGCGTGTGTGTGTGTGTGTGAGACGGCCGCGCACGCTCGCTCACTCACACTCACACTCAGATACTCGCAGGGACCCCCGACAACGGCACCGGCGCGCAGAGGAGGCCAAGTGGTGGTGGTGGTGTGGCGGGGGTTGGACCCTGCCCCGCCTCGCAGTGGTGGGGAGGTGGTGTGATCGCCGCTTGAATCACCAAACCCAGTACACCTGCACTGCTGCTGCTGCTGCTGCTTTTGGCGGCGCCGTCTTGCTGCATTTGGACGACGCACACAATTACTCACACCCTCAAGACGCACGCGCAAGCATAAAAACACGAGCCAAAACCATTGTGATTCTTTGGCGTTTTGATTGACGCACGCTCGTTGGCGAGGTTCCAACTTGGCTCCATCGCCACCGCCACCATGCCCAAGCTGCGCCGATCCGGTAGCAGCAACTCGCTGGCGTCGCTGACTTCCCGCGGCTCGCAAAAGATTCACGTGCCTGCCGTCAAGGGCAGCGATTTCCTCGAACCTGCTGAGATGCAAGAGCGAGGCACCTTTCACATCGCCCCGCTTGACACGGCTCGCTTCAAACGCATCAGCCAAAACGTTCAGCCCCATAGCGCTGTGCCCGAAGCCGTCCGCAACAAACGCTTCAACCGACACATGGACGTCCTACCCCACCCCGAAACCCGCGTCCAGTTGCCTACCATCGGCAATGACCCCGCCTCCGCCTACATCAACGCCAACTACGTCCATGGCCCCTCGGGCAGCGACCGCGAATACATTTGCGCCATGGGCCCCCTCCCAGCTACTCTCAAAAATTGGTGGCGCATGATTTGGCAAGAAAAAGTCACCTGCATCCTCATGGCCACTGGGCTCGTCGAGAAGGGCACCAAAAAGTGCGAGCGCTACTGGGCCCCCAAACCCGGCCAAAAGGTCAAGGTTGCTGATATGTTTGTGCGCACCCTCGCCACCAGCCAGGGCGACGGCTATGTGCGCACCCTCTTGGAGATTGAACACACCAGTGGCGAGTCTCGAAAAGTCATGCATTTTTGGTACAACACCTGGCCCGATCACGGTGTGCCCCGAACCCCCGACGGCAAACCAGATGCAAGCAACCTCCTCTACATGATCCGCGACAGCAAGCGTTCCGAAAAAGAACTCAACCAAGGCGGCCCCGTCCTCACCCATTGCTCCGCCGGTGTCGGTCGCTCGGGCACCATCATCGCCCTCGACTATATTTGCCGCCTCCTCGAAACAAACAAGCACGCCGACCTGAACCTTGTCATTGAAGAAATTCGCCGCGACCGCGTCGCCCTCGTCCAACACCCCCAGCAATACGAACTCGCCCACGCCGGCGCCATCCTCTATGCCCAATACGTTCAGGCCAACTTGGACGTTGACGAACGTGCCATCAACGCCCCTTTCCTACTCCAGGCTACGCCACAAGGTACCATCACCGCCCACCTGCGGGCACATGTCGCGCGTGTTTTGTACGACTGATCCCTCATGATTGCCTTCCCCCCCTCCGCCACCACCACCACCACCACCACAGGAAGCGCAGACGCCATGAGCGTCAAGGGCATTTCCCCTAGCCCTGCGCCCGCTGCAGCTGATGATGACGACCTTGACGACAACGCCGTTGACGATGACGGCGTTTATGGAGCCCCCGTCAACGCCGCCGCCGCTACCGCGTCATCCGCTCCCGTAGCCCCGGCTGCCTCTGCTGAAAGCAGCTATGGCGCCCCCGTGCCCAGTTCCGCCACCCAGGCATCCTCACCCTACGGCGCCCCGGTCACCACGGCTGCTGGGAACCCTGACGATAACCTGGTCTATGGCGCCCCCGTACAAGGCAGTGCGACTGGCGCGACGGCCTCAGGAATGCCACCAGCAAATGCCGGCATGCCTGCCTCGGATGATCTCGTCTACGGTGCTCCCGTCCAAAGCTCTGCTGCCGCCGGCGCTGAGCCGGCCGAATACTCCGTCATGACCGGCACCGTGGTGGCACAGATGATTAGCACCTACGAGTCGGCTGACGACCCCACCCGCGTTCCCGAGGGAGCCGTCCGCACCCCCGTTACCCAACCCAACAACTTGATTTATGGTGATGAAGGCTCCGCCGCGGCTGCCACAACCCCCGCCCCCACCGCCACGAGCCAACCCACCTATGGCAACGACGACCCCGCTGCCAACCCTGAACAAATGGAAGAAATCTACGGCAACGATAACCCAGCCAACAATCCCGAACAAATGGAAGAGATTTATGGCAACGACATTCCCGCCAATAACCCCGAACAAATGGAAGACATTTACGGCACTGCCGACGCCCCCACTGCCGTGCAAGGAGCGTCCCCCAAGGGCACGGTCCCCGAAGGAGATGATGGCTACGGATTTTTTGCCGGTGGCACCACCGACGAGCCAGACCGCGCCTCACCCAACAGTAAGCGACAACAAAAGGAAAGCCAGGCCGCCTTGCTTCAAGCTGAACGGGAACAGCTCGAGGCCATGATCCGCCGTTGCAAACAGTCCAAGTCCGAGGCTGAGCGCAATGCCAAAGCCATCAAGCAACGCATGCAAGCCAAGGAGGAAGAGATCCGCGACCTCACCGAGCGCATCAACCACGCTCAATCCTCCCAGCTTGCCATGCGTGAGGAGCTCATGCGCCAGAAAATGGAAGGCCGTGCCCAAGTTGTCGTACAGGCTTTGGGTCTGACGCCATCGACGTAAGCATTGCCCGTGGCTCAGATTTGCCCGTAGATTTACCCGTCCATCGTCTGATTGCTCGTGTTCGTACCTTGCCACCATGCCACCAACTCATACGATCGTTCGCACGCATGAAACATAGATCGGCTGCGAAGGAGCGACAAGCCAAGCTAATGATGATGTGTCTCAGCCCTGCCAAGAGTGGTGGCCGCGTAGCTACTGCCGGGCCCCGCACGGTACGTGCTGTCATGCATGGCAGAGTCACATTGTCGCTCTGGCTTGATGCCAGTCAAGGCGCTGTTAGCCTTGGCACATGAACTGCTTCGACTTCTCTTTCTTTTATTTTTTTTTCCCTCTTTTGTTCCTTGACTTGCCCAATAGATTGTCAGCGACAAGAAGGCCAACGAAGCAGCCAAGGAGGCAGCTGCTGATGAGTTGACCCTGCTGAGCGCCGCTGCTATTGCCTACCGAGTCTAGAATACCATGGGCACCCGGATTGGCTCTCGGCTGCTGCAATTGCTTTGTTCGATCGTGTGACCGTTTTTTATAACTTTTTATGCAAGTTCCAGGATTTTTAGTTTTGTGTCTGTTGGTTTCACACGTCAGCCCCTCTTGGTTGCTTCGTGAGCACGTCTGTTCTTCGTTATTCAAGTCTGTTGTCCTCTTGCCCCATGTCCACGACACAAAGCCACGGAAGGTGGTTCTTACCTTCTGCTCTCTTCTCTTTTGACCACTCACTCACTTGCTCACGCTCCTCGCGCGCACACACTCACACACGTGGCGCGCGGTCAATTAAATGCCGTAATCGGATGACAACGTTTGCAAAGACACAGATCTTCTGACCAAAATCAAAAGGGGCTTTGCAATTTCCAGCCTTCTACATCCCAAACAAGAGAATAAACCTGGTCGCAGTCCTCTGCTAGCGCTTGGCGCTCAGTTATGTTGGTGAGGAGCGCCCCTGAAGCACACTTTGGAAGGATGGATCCTTTCAGCGGCATTTGGGGCACGTGCAATTGCCCAGGTAGGTGCACGAGTCGTTGCTGTCATACTCGGCCGACAAGTTTTGCTGCTGGCGCTGTTGAGCCTCTCGTCTCGATTGCTCAAAGACGGATGGCGGGGCAGCCGACAAACTAGGATCCGCCCGAGCACCGTTAGCAGCACTGCGCCGCGCCGCAGCCGCTGTAGTGGCCAGCGGGGTGCTGGGTGCGACAGCTACGTGGGCTCCACTACGGGCAGATGCAGAGGTCGTCAAGGCAATCCCGCTCGTGCCTGGCCGAGTCCGCATACGTGCTGCATCTAGTTGTTGTTGAAGACTCTTGGCCAGATCGTCGAGTCGGCGCTCTTCCTCGCGCGCCCAGCGTTCGGCCTCCTCGGCCTCACGCCGGCGAGCCGCTTCAAGCTCACGCTCAAGCTTCTCCTTTTCGCGAGCCACGGCAGCCAGGCGTGCTGCTTCTTCCTGGGCTCGGCGCTCAGCAACTTCGCGTTCCCGACGCTGGCTCTCCTGTAGCTGCTGCTCAAGTTGCTGCTTTTCCTGCTGCAGCTTCAAGCGGCGTACCTCTTCCTCCTGAGCCAGACGCTCTGCCTCGGCTCGCTTGGCTGACTCGGCTTCGGCGAGGCGACGCTCGAGCGCTTCCTTTTCCTCGGCCATGCGTTGTCGGTCACGGCGTGCATTCTCTTCCAAGGCCACCATCCGCTCCTCCAACGCACGCTGGCGTTGACGCTCAGACTCCTCACGATCGCGCTGTTCCTGCATGAGACGCTGCAGACGATCGAGGGTGGCCTGCTTCTCAGCTTCCAGGCGTTCAACCTCTTGGCGTTGGCGCTGGCGCTCACCTTGCTGGTCTTGGCGTGCTTGCTCCAATTCTGCATTGCGGCGAGCAGCCTCCGCCTTGAGATGCTCGAGGCGTTCAACCTCAGCCACGTCAGCGTTATCTGTGTCTTCGGCGATACCGAGAATTTGCTTGCGGCCGGCCCGGAGTTGCTTTTCGTGCTCCAGGAGCTCGGTAAGACGTTGTCGCTCCTCCTCGCGAAGCTGGCGTTCTTGATCATGCATACGCTGTTGGTGTTCCATCTGCTCTTGCTGAAAAGCAATGCGGTGCTCCAGAAGCTCACGCTCAAAGCGCTCGCGCTCGGCCTTGAGCTCGTCCCGCTCCTGTTGCAAGGCTGACGCTGCCTGCTTGCTCGGCTTGTGCTTGCGCGACTGACGACGCTTGTGAATTTCTTGTTCATGCCGCAGGTTTCGATCAGCCATGTCGGCAGCCTGACGTTCAAGATCCAAGCGCTTGCGCAGCAATTGTTGGATCTCTGCCTGCAGCTCGGGGTGGTCACGCAAGGCCTGCTTGGCTTTACTTTTGTTCCGCTTGGCATCGAATTTAGTGGCTTGAGGTCGTTCTGCGCTCGCGGGAGGAGACGAGGCCCATGAATGGTGTGCATGGATACGTCACATACCCAAGGGAGGGGAAATGGTGGGCCAGCGCAGATATCGCAGGCCGCTTACCGGCTTCAGGGGCGGGCGAGGTGCGGCTAGACACAGAGTTGTCCAGTGGCTGCGGGTTGTCAACAATGCAAGTGCATGGACCAATAATGATGATGATGAGAGGGGAGGTTGATCAGTCCGCACCGCTGCTCGAATCACTTACGGCAATGATGGCAGATATCGAGTCGCCTGCGGGGATGCCAACGCCAAGTGCTTGCATTGAGCGCATCAGTTCCCCTACATCGCCACCAGCCCGTGCATCCTATCAGGATGGGCGCAAGGGCGAGTGACACGGCGTGAGCCTGAGGAACCGCGATGCGAAAGACGAATAGATGCGGCATCCTGACGCCCTTACGGCAATGGCGGCCTCCAAGGCCTCAACGCGAGCTTTGGCAGCAAGGGCTTGCTTTTCCATCAGCATGTGGTGGGCCTAGGGTGTGTAGGCAAAAGGGAGAGGGCGTCATCTGCAAGAAATGGATGGGGAAGAAGACGAAATTTGGGCGTTGTATCGGGGCTTCACCTGCAATGCTTCCTGAGCGGCAGGGGAGCTGTCGTTTTCGAGGGAGGAGAGATCGAGGGCTGGGGTCGGCGGCGGCACGTTGGCGCCCAAGCTGGTGTTGAGAAAAGTGGGAAAGGCCGGATTGGGGTAGGCCATGGAGCCGCTAGCGGGGCCACCATAGCCATACATATGGAAGGACGGTGGAGGGTAGGCACCATGATGGGTGGGCCAAAGCGCAGCGTCGGGGTTGGCATGCTGAGGTTGGCGCAGACGCGGGTCAGCTGGGCCGTCGGGAGCCAGTGAGGGTTCGGGGGTATGTTCCACTGAACCGAGCTGGAGCAGATCCAGGGAAAGCATCACCGGGAGCGGCGTGTCTGGGGTGGTGGCAAAGTACCGAAGCAGGGCACTCAGCGACGCAAAAAGGCGGCGGTTGCCCTGGAGCTGAAAATGCTCCCAGTCGGAAGTCTGCTCGATGAGATATGCCTGGGTCTTCTTCTTGGCAATCTTGACAATGAGGCCCAGGCAGCCGGGGCGGGTTTCGGAAGCACGCACGAAAAAGTCTCCAACCTCGCCCCGCTTCTTCAGCCGATCAGCTTGTTTCCGCTGCTCCCCGCGCGGCGCCTCCCGCAGGTCCCACATGGCGACCAGCTCCCTCTTGCCCAGCACACGCACGCCGGCCGCCTGACGCCGTTTGGGCTTCGATCCCACCCCAAAGCCCCCTTAAACGCAAACGCTATGGTCTCTCAAGTGCCCTTTTCTTGGACCGGCACAGTACAGTCTAGTACAGTCTAGTGCAGTCTAGTACAGTCTAGTGCAGTGTCGTTTAGTGTCGTGCAGTGTCGTGCAGTGTCGTGCAGTGTCGTGCAGTGTCGTGCAGTGTCGTGCAGTGTCGTGCAGTGTCGTGCCAGCAGTGCGCAGCGCAGGGGGTGGGGGGCGGGGGCGTTGTCGTCGCAAATGCGCGAGTGTGCGCGTATGATCGTGGCAGAGAGTGTGATCCGATCGCGAATTCAAAGCAGAGGGTGTACTCTGATCGGTTTGAACTCCCGTGTTAAATTCAACCTATTCCAGAGATACGATTGGGATGAGGGTGAAGAAGCAGAGAGGATGAAGTAGGAGTTGAAGCGGTAGGGTCATGTAGGCTTGGATGGGTCGGGAAACATCAAGGCAACACTGAAACGTAGTATTTTACTTTATTATTACATGGGTTTTTACGGTTCTGCCTTGGCTGTTATCGTTCAA
>NW_001865059.1:422702-424804 GCF_000002865.3 Monosiga brevicollis MX1
CTCTCTCTCTCTCTCTCTGTCTGTCTCTCTCTCTCTCTCTCTCTCTCTCTCTCTCTCTCTCTCTCTCTCTCTCTCTCTCTCTCTCTCTCTCTCTCTCTCTCTCTCTCTCTCTCTCTCTCTCTCTCGTCTCAGTGTTTTGTTGTGTCTCGTCGCTGAACGCGCGCCGAGGCCGTGAGCGGATCTGAGATTGTCCGTGTGCTGGATGCTGGCTGCCCCATTTGCTGGCTGCCCTGTTGTTGCTGTACTGCCACTGCACGGTGCAACTGGTGCTTCCGCTTGCTCTTTGCTGTTTGATGACGCTGCTGTCGTCTTGCATTGGACTTTTTAGGCAGTTGTGCCCCTGGCCCCTGTGCTTGTGTCGGTGGTACGTATCCTCCCAGTCGATGGTCTTGACCTCGCACGGCGCCCCACCTTGACCTCCTTTACCTTTGAAGTCTTGGTCCGCGTTCTTTTGCCGCATGCCTCTGGCTCTTTCCCTTGCTCTTCTTGCATTTCGTTGCACCTACACCCGCTTCGACTTTTCCACTGTCATCGCCGTCCATATATGACACTGGCGCACGTTTTTCTTTTTTTCTCGCATGACGTGTTGCCACTTGGCTTTGACAGTGACAGCGCCGACTCACGCCAACTCCCTGCGTCGCCCCCGCCTTTCTTTTCCTTTGAACCTCCAGGACAGGATAAACCCCTGCCCACATCACTGCCCCTTCGTCCCCTTGCCCTCCTTGGTGACAGGTGAGCCAACTTGATTGTTCTTTTCTTCTCTTTGTGTGTGCGTCTCTCTCTCTCTCTCTCTCTCTCTCTCTCTCTCTCTCTCTCTCTCTCTCTCTCTCTCTCTCTCTCTCTCTGTGCATCTGTCTGCCTCTCCTCCTTTCTCCGCTCGCTCAAGTGAGAGGGTTTGCTGCTTTTGCGCTCCATTGGTGTCTTCGAACACTCGAGGCATTGCTCCGAGTACCTATCTCCTTTCTCGTTTCACGTCGTTTTTCCTATTTTTTTTTCTGGCTTTTTGACCATTTTTTTTTTCTTTCCTCCTTTTTTTTGATCCATTTTCCTTGACATGACAAGGCCAGCTCACATTGTTGCGACGTGTCCTTCAGGTGTCCCTGTTTGACCCTTTTCACCTTGACTATGGCCAATCGTCTCACTCCCGACTGGTGAGTTTCGCACCCTTTGACCACTGAGCCCCGATGTGACATTGCTCTATCATTCTAGCCCTAACTCTCCCCGCCCCACTCGCCCGTTTTATTATCTGACCACTTCGTCCGAACTCCAACGCCATCCACCAGGCTGCGCCAGGGTGGGAGCGGGCCGCCAACTCGCGCCACGCGCACGAGCAGTGCCCCTTCAGCTCGCCGCAACACCCATGCCATCTCGCGCGACGAACTCCTGCGTCGCTACCCCACCAACCCCGTCATGCCCTGCTCTCTGGAAGCCTTTCGCCAAATTATTACCGATCAACCCCAGCGTCCACGTAGCTACGACCCCATCACCGAGGCCGAACGCGTGAGTCCGCTTCTTCAACCCAAATTGTCTTCCTCCTACTCGACAATGTTGCCATTCACCCATCTTCTCATCCTCTCTAGCACGAAAACTCAAAGGGCATTGGCCAAGTTCGAGTGCCCTTTGGTCGTGGACGAGGTACCGTCTTCAAACAGCCCTTGATTAGTCTTTTTCCTTCGCCCATGCTTTGGTGTTTTTCTTGTTCGCTTTTGGGTGGTCTTTTTGTACTTTGGTTTGCCTGCAAGTGTCTTTTTCAATTTTTTTTTCCTTGTTTTTTAACAACTCAGCTCTCCTTCCCCTCACACGCCTTTCCTTTCTTTGCCACTCCCACTCCTGTGACTTGTGTGATGTCAGGGCGAGTGCGCACGGATTCAGGTTCTGAACGTGGTCCTCTACCCGTGGGTCGAAGCAGCACACGCTTTATCCCTCGCCACTCTGCTAGCGGACCTGGTGATGTCGAGCATCAACCTCGACCCCACCGTCAGGTTTGTCCCCTGCTACCCCTAAAGACTTGGAACTGTCACGTCTTTTCTGAAGCAACTTGACTTGCCCCTAGTTGGGCTTGGTGTCGTAAAAGTTTGTTCTTTTTGTCTATTTGTTTTTTT
>NW_001865059.1:424940-437224 GCF_000002865.3 Monosiga brevicollis MX1
AAACCGTCCTCGACCCGAGGAACGCTTGAAAGCTTTGGTGGCTATCGTAACAGCCGTGATGCTGCACTAGCGGATTCGTTTGGTCGCGCTCGCCAACCACGTGAACGCACTGGCAGCTCCCGCTACGACGATCGCTCCGCCTTTGATGCTGATCTTTGGGATGATGTCAATGAACAGGGTGATTTTGATGCCAATGGTAATTTCCGACCCACTCGTGCCCAAGAGGCTGAGCGTGCGGCTGCCGGCGCTCCGGCACCCCCACCCGGCCTTCGGCCCTCAGCTCCCACTCTGAGCCTACAGGATGTCAAGTGGGTTTACCTTGATGATCAATTCCAAAAGCAAGGACCGTTTGAAGGCGCGCGCATGCAAGACTGGTTCAACAACAACTACCTGCGCGACGACCTCATCTTGCAACGCGAGAGCGACACAATGTACACCACCCTGGGTGCTATCCGCGACATCTCCGACGCTCACAAAACGAATCCTTTTAGTCTGCCCGTGCCCGACACTCTTTTCAACATGCCCGACCCCAATATCAACGAAGCCAAACGCCTTGAGCAGGAACGCCTCGAGCAACAGGAACGCCTGCAACAGGAACGTCTCGAACAAGAGCGCCTCGATCGGGAGCGTCAGGCTACGGCTGCCGCCGAGGCGGCCGCCCGGGAAGAGGCTGAACGCGAACGCAAGCGCCTGGTTGAGCAAGAGCAGCAGCGCCTGGTTGAGCAAGAGCGTCTCCAAAAGCAACTCGAACAGCAGCGTGCTGAGCAAGCTTGGGCGGAGCAGGAGCGTGCTCGCGTGGACCGTGAAGATCTCGAGCGTGAACGCATTCGCGCCGAGCAGGAGGCCAAGGCCAAGGCCGCTGCTGCGGCTCAGGCTGCTGCCGTCAACATTCGCCCCATGGGCGGTGACTCACCCAATCTCATGCCAATGGATCCGGCCCAAGCAGTGTTGCGCGAGCGACTTAGTATTCTTGAGCAGCAGAAAACCCAGCTGGCCAGTGAACGTCAGGAGCTTCATCGCCTCGCCGGTCAATACCAGGAGCGCATGGGAATGTTGAAGAACATGTACCACCAGGTGCGCGCGCATCTGGAAGCGGCTCAGGCCCGTCAGGATGCCAATGAAATCCAGCAACTCCACGAACGCGCCACCCAAATCAGCGAGCAGGCCAATCAAATCCGCTCCCAATACACCCAACTGCAGGAGCGCGACGACAACATTCTTCAACGCTCCCGTCAACTTGAGGAAGAGGAGGCCCGTTTGCGCATGGGCACGGTGTCATTGCCCTCATCGGCAGCTCCGGCTCGCACCCCAAGCCCCGAGCCCCCAGCTTCAGCCCCAGTTGGCGTTTCTGATTCAAAGTCGACTGCTCCGGTTGGTCAGAACCCGGGCGAAGCGGCCGCTGCAGGCGAGCCGACTGAGAAGAAGGCAGGTGGCAAGTCTGGCCCCGCCAAGGGCAAGGATAAGGATGCCAAGGTGGCCGCCAAGGGTAAAGACAAGGATGCCAAGTCCACTAAGACCAAGGCCAAGGCCAAGGTTGAGAAGGAGGAGGCTAAGAGCAGTGCTTCTGCGTCCAAGTCCAAGTTCTCGCTCTTGGATATTCAAGCCGAGCAGATGGAGGCCTCGCGCCAGGAGCAGGAGCTTCGCGCAAAGGAAGAGGCCGAGCGTCGTGCTCAGGATGCCTTGGTCAAGACTGTGTCCTCCAAAACCACGCCTACAAAGGCCCGACACTCCAGCTGGGGGGCTCCCCCCACTCCCTCTTCCGCGGCCAGCCTTCGCGACATTGAGGAGCAGGAACAGCGTGTAAGTGGTCTATCGTGATCTGCCCGAAAGCCGATGAGCGCCTCTTTTTGCACACACTCCATGTTGGATAGTGTTGCAAGTACACGTCCTTTCTCTGTGGATAGTCGTGGGTCCGCTCACTGTGTCTTACCCTTGCTCCTTTGATGAACATAGCGTCTGGCTGAGCGCCGCAAACAAGAGGATGTCATTACGCAACAACACATTGCGGCTCGCAATGCCGCTCTTGCCTCAGCGGCCAGCCAGCAAGCCACTTTGCCCAAAGTGTGTTGGTGGTCGTGCTTGGCCTCTGCTTCGCGTGCACACTACTTCGTGCAACTCATGTATCACCGCTGCTTTATAGGGTGGTTGGGCCTCAAACCCTGGTTCCGCACCTTCTTCCCCTGCAGCCTTCAACACCAAGGTGAGTGGCACACGGATTATATCTATACCAGTGCTCGTGCCGATAGCTCATGATATGCGGGTTTGGGGCTTGGGTTTATGCTGTTGTTGTTGTTGTTGTTCTTTTAAACTTTTAGCCCAAGTCGTTGGCCGAAATTGCCGAGGAGGAAGAAGCTGCCCTCCGCAAGCGTCAAGCGCAAGAGCAAAAGCGTATGCAGCAGCTGCAACAGCAGCAGCAAGCGGTGGCAGCGGCCACGCCTCGCTCTCCGGCTCCAGCCAAGCTCCCTCCGTCCTCTGGATGGGCTCAAAAGGCTTCCGCTGGTGGCTCACGCGCCTGGGGAGGTGCTGCCCCTGTGGCCACAACTGCTCGTCCCGCGGCCGCTAGTGCCGCGGCACCCAAGAAGGCCGTTAAGGTGCATAAGGATGACGCAGATTCCTTCTGGATGTCTGCTGGCCAAGACTCGGCCGCAACGAGTGGCAAACCCAAGGGCTCCAAGTGCGTGTGCTTTCCTGTACTTTGCTCAACCTAACCCTCGTTGTTGATTCTTGTTTGCCGAACCGACGTGGCTCCGGCATCAGCTGTTGCGGCTCACACTTTTTTTTTTCTGCTGCCGGTCCATCTATAGGTCGTCAGCGGCTCCTGTGGCTGCCGGCATGCAGGTTGGCACAAGTTTGGCCCAGGTCCAGCCCTCTTTTTTGGCTTGGTGCAAGAAGGAGCTTGTCAAGATTGTCAACACGGAGGTGGATCCGGAGACCTTTGTATCCTTCCTCCTAGATATCGGCTCAACATCCGAGGTGATTGATTATCTGTCGGAAATGTCGAGCAAGCCCGACCAAGTTCGCAAGTTTGCCCATGAGTTCATGAAGAACCGTGTGTCCGCCATGAGCGGCACCGTCGCCAAGGGCATTGTCAAGCCCAAGCCGCCCATGGACGACAGCTGGGAGCAGCAGGCCAAGGCTAAGAAGAAAACCAAGAAGAAAAAGCAGTTCCAGAAGCTTGACAACAGCCTGCTTGGCTACAACGTGACGGCCGGCTCCGCCCCCAACCGTGGCGAGATTGACTTTGACTACAAGTAAATGCTGCTATGGCATGCTGTATGGCCGGTTGTGTGCAGATCAATCATTCATTTCGGGACAAGTATCGATGGGCATGGTTCCACCATCCATCCTGTAAAGTTTGCCCTTTCCCTCCCCGCTGATTGGTGGCTGTGCGTGCTTCGTCACGATACACGGTGGCGTCAATTATTCTTGATTCTCGACAAGAAGAGAGGCAGATCAAAGGTGACACAGAATTGAAATCAAATTCCAACTTTCTTTTCTTTTTGCATTCACTCTCTCCAACAGGAATGAGTTTAGAATGGCATGATGCCTCAAAACTCGCTTCCCTCTAATCGCAGGACAAAACGTGTCAGCTCTTCGGGAGCACCAGCACGCGGGGGTGCCACTCCCCCAACAAACACGTCATAGACACCTTCGGGATATTCAAGCTCGCCGTGGGCGTTCGCCAATTGCAGGGGGCTGAGCACAATCTCAAGCTTGATGCGCTCCTCCGCACTGGTCTTCAATTCACCTGTGGAACCCATCGGCGATCTCACAATGAGTTCTTATAACATTCATTCAGCACGCCAAGATGGAAGGCATGAGCTTCAACAAACAAACCGGTTTTGGTAAAGGCCAGGAGCTGGCGCAAGGGGATCGAGGGATAGCGCTCTTGAAGAGCCGTGGTTTGGCGCAGACGAGCATACACTTGCACAACCTCCTTGCCGGCCCGTTTTCCGACATTGCGCACGGTCACCTCAAGCTTGAGTTGCGGCTTCAGGTTCTCGGTCAGGTTGAACGTGAGCGGTGCCATGGTAGCCGCCGCATATTCAAAGCGGGTGTAACTCAGGCCAAACCCAAAGTCGTGCAATGGGTCGTTTTGAAAGTATCTGCCAGCCAGGGAGCAACGTCCGCCAATTCAGATTGCAAGAGATCGGGCAGTCGACGGGAAAACCATCGAGTACGCAAACAAGTGAGAGCGGGGCCAGAGATATCGCCAAGTGATTGCGTACCGATACGTGCGTCCCGGGAAATCGGACATTGTCATGGACAAAATGTCAGGTAGGTCCTCGTCAGAAGGAGGTACGAGATATGGCAAGCGACCCGAAGGCGAAACCTTGCCAAATATGATATTCGAAACGGCCGTGCCTGCATGTTGGCCGCCATACCTATTGTCAACATCACGTTTTAAGTGAGGGCAGCGGACCTGGAATTGGTGAAGCTGGCGGTTTCCAAGGAGTGCCCAGGGCCGTGCAGGGCGGTGCCTTTGCGCATATCCTACCAGGCTTCGAGCAATGCTGCAGAGCGCTCCGCTACGATGGGGCTGGCGACAGGGCCGCCATTGACATAAATGGTGATGACGCGCGTGTGAGCTGAGAAAATGCTCTCCGCCAGCTCTTTTTGAACGCCTGCCGTGCAAAGTAACCATGATCCGCCCAAGCATCAGATGAGGTTGGGCACTTTGTGGCCGACCAAGGCGCTGTCCGCATCTGAATCAAAGATATCGAGGTCAAGGCGGGAAGTACGGCGTATGATACCCGGAAGGCCGATAGATTCTCGGTCGTGGCCTTCGCATTCAGCGTTGTGGTAAGGCGTGTTGGCATGCTCCGTACACACGTGCAAGCCCAAGACCAGGAACACCACATCTGCTTGACGCGCCGCCTCAACGGCAGCCTGTGGATTTACGAACACGCGAGTTATAAGTGGTGGGCCGCAAAATGAAGGGTTGCTACACGAACGCCATCTAAAGCATTTGCAGCACACCATCACATAGCACGGACCGGGATGCGTGATGTGTCGTTGCTTTCAATGTCGCAGCCCTCCTCAAAAGTGAACGTCACGTTGTTGGTGGCGAGCGTTGTGGACAGGCCTGCCACATGCCAGCACAAACTGAGTTTTGAACGATGTACCAAGCCAGCCGTGTTGCCAGAAAACGCCATGCCACATTGTTGCAGATTGGCACGCTCAAGGGGCACGCCCGTGTGATACCTTCGAGAATATTGACGAAACGGCATTGGGAAGAACCAGCGGGGACGTCGTTGCATGCAAAATAGTTTCCAAACAGGTCCTACACAAACCAGATACAAGCAAGCGCCCGGACTCGTTAAAGAAGGTGAGCGGGCGAGAAGAGATAAATTACCAATCGCTTGCCTGCGTATCGTTGGCACTCGGACCGATGATTGCCACGTGCTTCAGCGAGGCCAGATCCAAGGGCAACACGTCTTGCGAGTTCTTGAGCAGCACGAGCGATTCCTACAAGGCACGTTCATGTTAATCGCAGCGCGACCTCAGGTGAGTTTGACTACAGGAACGCCGCCGCAGGCTGTATCGAAAAGGGCAGACACCACGCCCACCTCGGCCACGCGTAGATTGAGAGCCTGATGCACCGGTGAGGAGATGTTGCGCTCGTCATATGAGGAGAATGGCACGAGCTCATCCGGATCAAACTCGCCGGTGCGAAGACGAAAGGTGAAGAGCCGTTCTGCGGAGGTACGCAGGGCCTGTTCAGTGACAAGGCCATGCTCGTAGGCGTCGTGCAGCTCCAAGTAAGCCGGTCCAGAATTCAGGTCAACACCGGCGTTCAATGCCGCTGCAGCGGCGTGAATCGTGTTGGTTGAGTAGTTTTGCTCCGAAACGAAGAAGACAATGGCGTCCGAGTCTGAAGTGAAGAATCCATCAAAGCCCCACTCATTGCGCACAATCAGATCCAGCATGGGACTGGCGCACATGGGATAGCCGTTGACACCATTGTAGCTGTGGGGCAGTGTGCGTGATGCAAGCGCCGACGTCATGGAAAGCGGTTTGCACACGTTGGTCGCACGTGCACGCAGACATGCGATCCAGCAGATGTGAACCGCCTTGTGAGTTGTAAGAATGACAAACCTGCACATCAAGCTAGTAGCGCGGCCCTCCTGCACCACGGCCTTGAAGGCAGGGAAATATGTTTGACGCAGATCCACCATGCTGATGGTTGGATCAAACGACAAGCGTGGCGGCGTCTTGTCCAACGAGTATGCGACGAAATGCTAGCAGCCGCATGCAAAACACAGAGGCTGATGATCAGCAGATGTCGCCATGGCTCGGCCGCCTGCGAGCACTGTCAAACCTTGGGGGTGGCGCCCAAAGCGAGGTAGTCGGCGCTATCCGGCAACGTTTGTAGGCCTATGATCAGGCGGAAAGTTGCAGGCGCAATGGCCCGTTGTTGACACGACGATGAAAAAGGCATGCGATTGCCGGGAGCCACCGAGGGTGGGGCGATTTTTAAACGCATCGTGAGACATACCCTTGACAATGGCAACGCCAAGCGTGCCGGTCAGCACCGGATCTTCACCATAGGTCTCTTGTCCGCTATAGAAAGTCCGCACGCCGTTGTTGTGAAAAGACGAGATTACATTGATTGATCATGCAAATGTCGGTGGGCACAGCTACTTAACGACCAGACGAGAAGCCTTACCGCCCCCAACGAGGATCACTACGGCCAAAGTGGGCAACAAAAACAGGCAGATGTTGCCACCCATAGGCGAACGCGATGGGCATCGAGAGATGTTAGCCGAGGAAGCATGAGAGCATCCAACATTGTCAAGATCAAGTCTGAAGCTAGCATGGGCGGGGGGAGGGGGTTGGTGTGCAGAGTAACATGCCCATACCGAAAGATGTTGATATTTGGACCCCTATGCGTTGGTAGAGCGTGCGTAGCAGACAGCACCGACATGCATTAGACGAACGATTTGGCTTGACTAATGTGCTAGACTCGTGACCAGCGACTTGCCAAACGTTGAGGCCGTAATTCATTGGCACATCGCCGTTTGCGGTTTTGTTGATGTTGTATTTAGCCCGCTGTTCCACGGCACCGACGCGGCCTGTGCAGCGTAAAACCGGTCAAAAGTGAGGAGACCGTAGCCACCAGAGAAACAAGGACTGAGCCTGCCGTGAGACACTCGCATGCATCTTACCGATGGCAGTCAGCAGCTCGGTGCTCCAAGTTGCGGCCAAGCCTAAAAGCCCATCGTCGGTGAAGCAGGACAACAAGTACATGGTCGCAGTAAAAGAAACGGCACAGCCCACGAAGAGCACATCAGACCAAGACGAAATCTGTGCACGATTTATCTGGGAAATGGGCCAAGACTAAGGCGGCTACTACCGACCGATGGCCTGGGGAAACATGGTGGCAATGCCGTTGTCCACCAGCCCGTGCAAAAAGTTGTTGCGCCAATCATAAGAAGGAACCCCCAGCCGCTCAATGGCTGGCGCTGCCGTGTCAAAGTTTGTCGAGAGCTGCATGGACACCTCCTTGATTGTCATGTTCTATCCACAAGCCAGCACATCAGAGCCACGTCCGCGTTGAGCCGGCCAGCTCGCCCACAATGCTGAATAATTCGGCTGGGAGGGCCATGGGAAGGTGCAGAGTCGCGCTGCGTTGACGTACGTTCACGAGCAGGGCCACACGCTCGCTCAAGGGAAGGGTTGGATCAAACCATGGCAGATCGTGCTTGGCCGTGGCTCGTCGCTGCGCCCGGCAGCAGGCCACCAACAGCGCCACGACGGCGAGGCCACACAGCGCACGCATCCTTTTCGTTCCCGACTGTCTCAGCCCTAGTCCCCAAGCCCACCCAGACGGCCGAGCAAGCTCCTCTCCCTGCCAAGCGACGCGTCCTGGCCTTGCCTTCGCGCTCTCGATCTCGATCTCTCTCTCTCTCGCGCGCGCGCACACACACACTGAGCCGGGTTCTCACACACACACTTGTTGTTGACAACAGGCGCAAGATCAACAACTACAATAACTCTCTACATTTCAGCATCAACTATACCCGACTTTGTAGCCAATTGTTAAGCCTTGCTGTGGAAAACGACATAAACTTCAAAGAAAGCGACAATAACCATTTTTCTCAATCTTAAAAGGTGTCCGCCGTTATGCTGATTTATTGCTGGAGCCATTTATGATGGGAGGGTGGTGGTGGTGGTGGTGGTGCCTGGCTGTGTCCAGTGTCCGGTTGACTCGGTTGGAAGAGGAGGAGGGAGGTATGTCGGAAGAAGAAGAGGGAGTCTTGTCTTGAATGAAACAAACCGTAAAAGGAAAAATAAATGGGAGAGAGGACGTGCGCCGCAAACAGGTTATTTGCTCCGCTCTTGTTTACTGCCGCAGGACCACGGGCAGGCTCGTGTTGGCGGGACGACTGTGGTAGTTGATGAGCTCGGAAAGGGTTTGGCACACAGGGCTGCCTGGAATATAGATACCTAATGGCGCCCGCAACCACAAGAACCCCCCAAATCATGACTCGTGATGGCCGAGTTGTCTCAATGGTGGCCTTCTGTATTTCACTGTGGACGCATCTTGACTGCCGACCCAATCACGTACCTTTTTTATGTTGCTGCAACACTGGAAAGTAGAGGAGCTCACGCGCCGTGCGAAGCACCAACGTCGCTACATGCACGGATGACATGCCTTGGGGTTGGGTTTGCAGATCGGGGTCGCGCACGATAAAACTCCCCTCTGGTGAAAGTGCCAGCATGGCCTCATGATCGTGGGACGGCTGATGAATACGACACCAAGACTGGTTTTTGGCTTTGCCATCCAGCCATTTGGCCTCGGCAGAAGCCAGTGAAGGTTTCAGATCTGGTGCCGAGTACCGATGATACGATTGCAGCCGTGGGGCTAGCAACACCGGCTGCACTAATGCAGTGCCATGGCTCGAGCGGCGCCGGCGCGCCGGCCGCGGTGCAGCCTGTCGCGGGACACGCACAACCCGTGCTGCGGGCCTGTTCTTCTTCAGTGCCAAACGCTGTGTACCCAGCTCAAAGTTGGACGCCCTTCGCGGCTCGCGTGGAGGCTCAACTCGTGCCGCGCTCTCATATAGGCTATGCGTGGAGCCAGTGTTCAAGGTGTTGAGTCGAGTCAGCGACGAACTCGTGCTGCTTGGCCCGCTGGTCAGCCCCTGCCGTGCGTGATTCAAGGTCTCGTAAGTGGATGAGGAAGGCACGCGGCCTCGAGGCTGGAGCACCACGCTGGCGAAGGGGGCCGGTGAGCTACGCGAGGACGAGTCGAAGAACGAGTCGGGCACAATGAGAGGCGAGATGAGAGGCGAAGACGGCTGGGCGTAATACTGCACAAGCTCCTCAAGACTGCGAAAGCGCAATCGCGGATCAGAGTCAAAGTGAATGCCAGGTCCATAGAGCGAGCCCGAGGGAACGACCACCAGCTCATCCCAGAAGCGGCCGAGGGCCTTGTAAGTGAGGGCAAAGCAGGCTGGATTGGACTCGCTGCGTCGAATGATAAAGGCACCGTCCGGACAGTGATCCAGCTCTTGAATGGCCGCGCTGCGTGGCTTGCCGGCCTGATACCAATACCAATCACTGACAGCCGGTATTTCCACCCGCTCGACACTGTTGGCAAAGGCGACGCTCCGTTCAATCCGCGCAGGGTCGGTTTTTGAACGCTTCTGAAAGAATGGATGGCGAGTGTTTTTGAGAATTGGCTTGATTTCGCGCACCGTGAGTGGTGCCTCGCCGGCTCCATTCGTTGTGCCGTGCAAAGAAGTGGAGCGCTGAATGTCACGCCCCCCTCCAGGCTGACCCGGGCCCACCATGCTTGATCGACCCGCCGCTGAGGCGGTTCCGTGCATGGAGCTGCTCCGCCGGGCTGGATCAGCGCGCACGAACAACGATGGGGCTGAGACTGCCTTGATATCCTGTAGGCGAGCCGGACGGTTGGTGGCCCGGGTAGGTAGGTCAGCCGGATCGTTGCTCTGGCTACGTGAACGGCGCCGAGCGCCGCGTCGCCGCGCCATGGGCGAGTGTGGGGGCGTTGAAGTTGCCGTAGCCGGTGCAGAGTGCCCAGGCTCTGCGGCGAGCACGGCATTGCTGTCCGATCGTTCCCTTTCTTGGGATGGGTGAGGCTCGAGCCGCTCGTCCGAAGGAGGCTGTAACAGGGGGCGCTGAGTTTGTTTTCGAGACACCGGCTGCTGCAAAACGTTGCTCACGCCCGGCGGCGTGAGCTGGACGGCTTCGAGACGCGCCGGCATGAGACAGTCGTTGCGGGCCAGCGGGCAGAGCAGCAGTTGTCGAGCCCGGCTTGAAGGCTGGGACAAGGTCTGGACAAGGCGTGACAAGGTCTTGTAGTGTTGGCTGCTCGCACGCACCACGCACACCGCTGGGCGGGGGCGACTACGAGAAGCGCTAAAAGCCATGATGGATTCGGTCTCCAGCCGGCCGTGGACGACGTAGGTCAGAACAAAATACCCCAGCTGGGCGCCGTGTCGGATGAAAAAGGTGCCATCTGGGCACTTGCGCAACAAGGCCGTAGCGCGCTGCACTGCAAGGGGTGCCTCCAGCCACCAGCGAGCGCGCCAGCCCTCGGGGATCAGTGTGCTGAGGAGCTGTGGCATGTCCTGTGGAGACAGCTGCAGGGAGTGTTGGCCTCGATCCGAAAAGCCCAGATCAACAGACCCGCGCCGCGCGCGCTCATCCACCAAAGTAGTGAGATCCCCTGGCGTGTAGGTCAGCTTGACCGGCAGTTCCTCGGCGCGGGCGCGCAACTGCTCGAGGAGCGCGGCCAGCGATTCATGGTAATTCTCGTGACCGTGCAAGCAAATGCCCAGCGGGCTCATGTCAATCAGGGCAAAGCCGACTTGACCACCGTTCAGATAGACCACCTCACAGGGCTCACGTCCGGCATCGTCTGCACGACGGGAAGTGACTTGGTGCAGGCGTGCGGCGGGGTCCTTGACCTCGAGATGCCAGGGCGGCCGCAGTCGCACAAAGTAGCAACCATCCCGTTCGTAGCGCAAGACGGCCTGACAGCTCTCCGTGTCCAGTTCGCCCACAAACCATGCTGGCGGGGAGTCGCCAGATCCGGTTTGCCGGTGAGAGGCATCGGCATCGAGCGTCAAGGAGTCGGCCAAGGCCGCGTGGTCAAAGGCACCCACTGAGAGGCACACATCTTCAGCCACGTCGGACAAGGGCAAGGGATGGTGGCGATAATATTCAACCAAGACCGCAAGGCGACTGAAGGCGGGGCCATCTGCATAAAGACGAAGACCTTGGAATGCGACAAAGATGGGAAGCTGTTCGATGCGCTCTTCGGCCACGGCCACGGTGAGAAGGAGGCGGCTACTACGGGCACCACTCGAGCCCGGTACAGTGATGCCAAAGGCACCACGCTGGGCTCGCTGGCGGACAAGATCTTGCACCACGTGCCGCGACGCCTGATCGTTAAAGTAGTTGCCCCGAAGAGCCTCCTCGTCAATAAAGGGCACGTAAGAGGATTCGTCCGCTTGGGCCCCCTCGGCGGCCTGGAGCAGGGTTTTGGTATGCCGATTCGCTGATTGCAGACTATCAATGAGCAGATCGTGTTTGCGCTCGTGCTCTCCCAGGTTGTTGGGGTCGGTGGGCAGTGAGGCTCTGGGCCGGCTGACAAAGTCGGGATCCGTGTCCAGACGTCGACGACTAGCGCCATTCAATGGGGCTGGGGAGTGCCGGCCCACCTGTTGAGCGTTGAAGTTGTGACTGTTCTTGTTGTAGGTGGAGAGATCAGCAGTGTCAAAAGTGGTGCGTCGGGCGCGTGGGCCTTTGGAAACGGTGCTGTACAGCGCGTGCAGATCGCGGACCGATGGGGATGGGCTCGAGTCGGAGCTGCGGTTGATATCCTGATACGAATCGACGTCACCGCTTTCAACGCTGCTGTAGCGGGGACGCCGGCCACGTGATGAGTTGTCTTGAAGAACTTTGGCCTCGCCAGGGCGTTGGCTTTCTAGGCCGGGCGCCACCTCATGGATCTGGGCGTAGACCGGGTCAAAGTCCAGCATGTCACGAGAGTTTTGCGAAGGTTCCAAAGGGTTTGGTGCGTTATTGAGCAGGGGCGAACTTTGCGAGGCGTGCAGAACCGGCACACGCTGCTGAGCGGCTACTATGGATACGCGCGGGCCGTGGTCGGGCGAGGATTGGACAACAATGCGCAACTGCTGGATGTTGTGCAGGAGCAGCCGCTGCTGGGATGGAGACTGGAAAGTGAGGGGGGGGGGGGGGGGGGGGGGAAAAAAAACCCCGAACCCCAGGAAAAATGACTTTTTGCC
>NW_001865059.1:437274-455474 GCF_000002865.3 Monosiga brevicollis MX1
AGGAACACGGAACGCGAGGAAAAGTGACTTTGTGCATTGGCAGTGATACAAGGCACCGAGCCGGCTGGACGAGCACGTAACAAGCATGCCTTGAAAGAGCAAACCAACCTCGAGGCCCAGCCGCGTGAGGTCATCGGCGTGCAGCGCCAGCAGCCGATTACCATCGATGCGATGCGCCTTGAAGGAGCGCTTGAGCTCGGACATGTGCACAGACTCGAGCCATCGACCCACGTCCCGCGTTGACCACTGTGATATATGTCATGAAAGGAGGGACAAGCATGCGAGTAAGGCATCGGCTTTGAGATCGTGCAAGCACGTTGACAGAGATATGGGTGCGCCGGCGCTGCCGCTTACGGTGACATGGGGTGTTTGCTATGATGGCAGACGAGATATAATTCAAGGGCCACATGGAAGCGGTCAGGGTGAGGCTGGGTTTGCATACGAGTGCCACTGGTGGGCATGCCGAGCATGAGCAAGGCTGAGGGGCACACACACCTTGTCTTGGGTGGAGATGCTTGCGGCTGAAGGCTGCGAGTAGCAAAGCGCATGCAGCCATGGAGGCGTGGTGAGATGAGCAGCAATGTGTGGTGCAATGTGCACCACAAACAACATCAAGCTAGATCATGGCATGTGTGTTACCTTGGCGGCGCCGGTGCGAGCCTCGGGACTCTCGGGACGCGGCGGGGCAATGACGGCTGGCGAGGAATGGCGCGCTCGCCACCGCCGAAACATGGCGGTGGACGGACAGCCCGAGAGCAGGGTGAGGACA
Organism: Monosiga brevicollis MX1; assembly: GCF_000002865.3. Classification (NCBI taxonomy): domain Eukaryota; class Choanoflagellata; order Craspedida; family Salpingoecidae; genus Monosiga; species Monosiga brevicollis. The sequence continues at coordinate 438,044 of NW_001865059.1, forward strand.
CCTAAGATGGGCCGCTGGGGTCCTGATTTTGACAAGGAAGGAAGTGTGCGGCGAGAAGAGGGCCGGCAGCTGGCGAAAGAGCAGATCAGCCAGCTGAAGAGGTGACTGCGCGGAGGGGACCATCGACTTGTGCGGGCTGTGCGAGGCGCTGCGGATGGCGGGGTGAATGATAGGTTTGTGTGTGTGTGTGTCTGCGTGTGTCAGCAATCTGGGTGCTTGAATGATTCGGTGCAAACCGAGAGAGGAGTGCTGGGGTGGCGAATGCTCTGGCTGGTAGGGAGGATGAATGACTCAAGGGCTGAGATCCGTGCACGGCTGGAAAGATAAAAGGTATCGGGAAGGGCTGCTCGTTTGGAGCTGAATGGCAGCCCGCTCTGGGCTATATGGCTGATGGGGCACACCAAGGTCGTGGTGGCTGCGGGAAGTGGTGAAGCTTCCTCCGAGCAAGGATGGACGGGGGGGAGGTAAGGATTGGGCACTCGCTTTCCGTTTCCATGAACGATGACCCTTGTGAGGGGGACAGTAGGCTGTGTGGCCTTGACACGGGATTGCCGCGCAACGGGCGCCGTTGGTAGGCAAGCGTTGCGTGAGTCAGGGATTCGGGAGGGACGGAGAGGTGCGCTGGGTTGATGGGACAATACAAAAAAAGGCTTAGTTGAGCTTGGGGCAAGAACATGGGCAAAGCACGACTCCGACCACAGTTGCTGTTCAGCAATCGTCGGGTCGCTCCACCCGAGGGAACGGCACAGCCCCCCGTTTCCTGTTTCCTGTTGTGGGGAGTGGGCTATGGTTGCGCTTGCATCTCTTGATGTGTCGTGAGTGGTTCAGGTGATGATGATGCCCGCCAGCGCCAGGCACGACCAGGCGCCACTGCATGCAGGCAAGCAAATGAAAGCCGTTGTAGACAGGTGTTGAGAAGATCTGTTGTATTTGGTTGTTGTTAACACCTGTTGTTGAATTGTCAATTCAGTTGGGGGCGCCAAACGAGTCACTCAACAGCAAACCACGATCTTTCTAAGTTCCTTCACAAACCAAAATAGATCGTGGCATGTGTACTGCAATAAGTCGTATTTTTGCTTCATCAGCTCTTTCATCTTGCTCTTTTAAAAAATCATGACAGCAGTTTCAAACCGACAAACGTAGCGTCAACGTCGTCGCCCTCTCTCTCTGTGACGAGCGCGCGCAACCTGGACGGAGCTCATTTTTGGGCTGTCGAGTCAGGAGCGGCACTATACCGGCCATGGCAGGGGTGGAAGGGGTGGCATCATCATCATCGGTAGCAAGACCGGGCAGTGGCCATGAACGTGGCAGCTTGCGCGTCATGCACCCGGGTGACGAGATAGCCTCGTCCCTGTAAGTTGATGGATGGACGGCAGTGCTGGCATGCTTTCGATGGCAACGCAAGCGCTAGAGCGGGCATGCCGGCCGATGCGCGTCAGAATACCCTTGTATTGAAGCCACTTAACTCACCTGGCGCCCCTTACATGACCTTGCGTAGGGCGGGTGCTGCCGCGGTCGAGCCGCTGGATCCCCGCGACCCCTTGAACCGAATTCGCGAGCTGGTTCGTCTTGCAAGCAGCCGGAAGAAGAAAAAAAAAGTCGTCAACCCGTGGAACCTCACTCGTGCGCTCTGGTTTACCCCTGTCCTAGGAGCCGCAATATCGACAGCTGGTCATCGACCTCACGTCCTCCGTGGGAGCGGTAAGCTGCAACCGCTCACTTCACGTCTCCCATGCGGGAGATGGAAAAGAAGAATGCTCAACGCAGACCTGCACCTCCTCACGCGGGTTTCTTAAATGACGATTCGCTTGCAGTATGCGCAAGCCATCAAGAATCCCAGTGCAGCTTTGCGCATGGATCATTTCCTGCACAATGACGGGCGCATCCAAGGCAATCTCCTCAAGATTTGTATGCATGGCATCATTTACCCCAAGCCTCTCTGGGGTGCAGGCCACAAGGCCGCCAGTAAAGCCTTTATCGCGGTTCTCAAAACTGTACCTGCTCTTGCAGAACCTTTGTCTGAACCAAACCCATGCAAGGTCTGTGATGGGGCTGCTCTGCAACAGCCCAAGTTCACTTTGGCTCGCTCATCTCAGTCTCTCTCACCTTGTTGGAGCTTAGGCGTGTGCATCGCTGATGCTCCAAAAGTATGAAGTCCTGTCCCCGGTCTTCGCCGCCATTGAAGACTCGAGGGCCTATTCACCCAAGGCCTTTTTAAAACAGCAAACTGCCCGTGAAATGATCCTGCACTGGCTCGTCGAAGGTACCTCTTCCCGTCCGTTTGGCTGACTGCTTGACCTTCCCACGCCGACCTAGCAAGGGACGATCAACGGTGCTTGGCCTCACCTCCGCCCTGCTGGATGGCCCACAGTTGTTTTTTCCATGGCGGCGCACCGTCATGCCTTGGCACGAGTCACCGACCAGCCACCGACAGCCGCCCCGATTGACATGCCCGCTGTAGCTGAAATGCGCGACACGAGACTTCAGCCCCAACTCTCAGACGAACCCCTTTTCAATCGGCGTCGCGAGGACACCTTGCTGCCCGGCCAACCGCAACTACTCAAGCTCAAGAAGAAAGACAAGGGACGGAAGGCAAAGCGTTCTTCGGCCCCGCACCGCAAGCCAAAGGCTGACAGCGCCACCGCTAGTCCCTCCAGCCCAGCGCTGATTCATACCCCATTGTCTGAGCCTCAACCCGCAGCCTCAGCAACCACGCCTGCTTCAGAGGTGACCACAGTGGTGGCACCTGAGCAGACCTCATTGTTCTCATGCCCCGACAGCACAGCAATGCCCACCGACGTGACAACCGATGAGAACTCGACAGCCGATGAGAACTTGACGGCAACCGAACCCAGTGTTGGCCATGTCGCCGCAGTCTCCGATTCAATTGTCCCGGCAGCCGCCGAGCTCCTCATGGATAACGTTCACAGTCTCAGTGCAGCACGAGATGATTCAGAGGTCGATCGAGATTCGCTGTGCCCGCCGTGCTCATTAATGTCGGCAGGACCCCCTGACAACATGGTTGCGTCTGATGCCATGGAACAAACCACACCTCGAGATGAGGCTCAGACTGTGGCTTCCGCTGAGGAGCCTGCCGAAACTTCCGAACATGCTCCCGAGGCTCTTGAAGGCCCTGAAGTACCGTACGAAGAGGAGCCCGTCGTAGCTTCCGAGGATCTTGCCAGCGCCGACACTTCTGTCCTGGAAGACAACAAAGTCGTTTCCGGTGCGCTCATTGACGAAGCTTTGACAGCCACCGAGCAAGACTCTGAAGTATTGGCACCGGAGGAGAAGTCGGATGCTCTATCAACTGCATTTGTTGCCATCACCAGCGAAGACCTGGAGCGCTTGACTGCTCGACAGCGGGAGGTCCAACAATGGGTTGAACAAAAAAACTTGGAGGTCAAGGTGAGATCGTTTACCCATTTGCCGTCCCTTTCTACGAAGGCTCGTGCACCCGACTACAACCTCACCTGCCCTGGACTCACACGCGCTTTGTTTGCTCGCTGGCTGCGCTGTTATACCCATGTTTAGACGATTGTCGTTGTCGAGAACCAGCGGCGTCGTCCTTTATGCACCGTTTACAGCTCGAAGCATCTTGTTTTTCACGATCCGCCACCGTTTGCAACGATCCAAGGTTTATTTTGTGGTCAATCCCTTTCTGAGGTCTGTCTTGAAACAATTGTTGTTTGTTGCACGCGACAAGAGATGCTATCGTTGAGCTTGAAGTCGTCAGCGTTGGTGTGACCCACCCTCATTTCGCGATTCGCTTGGGTGTGTGAAAGGTGGCGCCTGACTTGCACTATGAGTGGTGCGATGACTGGAAGGTGGACTATACACATGCTGCCGTCGATGATGAGGTTGGTACGAATAGTATGGCCGTGATTATTTAGACCGACCTCATCGCTCCCCCGGAACTGTGCAGGGCTGGCAATACAGCTACTCTTTCCGCGGGGACTTTGTCGATCAACGCACATACATGCGTTTTGTCCGCACCCGCCGCTGGAAGCGCCAGTGTGCGCGCACAGGCAAGGCTTCCTGTCCAACCGCTCCAGGCTGGCACCGAGCTTGTTCCATTTGTTTTTGTTTTGCTTTGTTTCGTTTTGTTTTTATTTGTTTTTTGTTTTCGTCACGATTATTGAACGACGGGCACTCCTTTGCTTACAAGATGCATCACCCCTTTGGGCGCCAAATTTGACTCAAAAATAGGCGAGGGGGAGATGGCTATGCGCTCGCATAGCCTGTCTCGGACATTGTTCACCACTCACGTCGTGGAAACCTTGACTGATGCGTTCAACTCTGTATTCCAATATCTGCTGGATCTGCCAGCCACACTCGAGAAGTACGAGCTCTATAACCCTCGCCACGGCACCTATCTTAACGGCCAGGCTGTCATGGATGCTGGCGTGGCTGATGCTATGACTCCGGCACATTTGGATGCGGAACTACTGGCCTTCTTACATGAAAACAACGACTCAAACTCAGAGCCAAATTCAGAGCCTTCAGGTAGGCAGCGGCGCCACGCTTCTTGCCTGTGCATGAATGAGTGATGATGACTTGTAAAATGGCGCGCCACTCCTAGTCCATCGCACCGTGTCCTTTGGCGTGGATGACCATGAGAACGAGGCAGAGGACGAGATGTTTTGCGACATTGACATCGACGTACTGTGTAAATGGGCCGACGCTCAAGTGCCCCACCTAGCCAAGTCGCTGCTCCATGTCAAGGTATTCGGGCCCGTAGCCCTGTCGCAACCGTTGCCAGGCCGCCAGCGGTTGCTCATGGGGCGTCAATGTAATTTGTGCAGGACGAAAAGCAGCTCGATTTTGAGGCAGTGAATCAACTGTTGGAAGCCCAAGACCGACGCTGCGCTGCCTGTCGCAACGACATTGTGGCCACCGACAATGATTGGCAGCAATCTGCCCAAGTGTGCTTTTTTACTGGGCGCATTTATTGTCATGTGTGCCAGCGTGGCAACCGGGAGGTAAATTGGCTGACACCAACCCAGCTTGCAATCAGACTTGCCAACGCCCCATCGTTATTTTGCCAAGCCATCCACTCACAAAGTTGCTGGCGTGCCTTGCCGATATCGTCTCCACCTTCAAGATCATTCCGGCACGTGCGATCAATCTCTGTGACTTCACTTCGTTACCCGTGTCCGACAAAGCTGCTGCCGCTCTGGGCTTGCTCCAAATGGTTTGTGCTCTTCCTCGCTGATATGGGAAGATTCTGGGTTTATGACTCTCTTTTTTTTTTTTTTTTTTTTTGCTGAAGGAGGCTGCTGACATCATTGTGGGCTTGGTTTTCTTCACAGAAAAAGTTCTACGACGTAGATGACATCAACAAATCGCCTGGTCTGAAAGAACTCAACTCTGTGCAGGTCGGGGTCGCGTCTATTCTGCTTTGTGTCTAGTTTGTTGCTTTTAGGTTTATTTTTGGGTTTCGTTTGGAATTTTTTTGGCTTTTTGCTCAGCGTCGTCCGCATGTGGTCTTTGATGGTATCATATAGTTGCCAGAGTGGATTCTTCAACAATTGGCCCAATCCAAAGAAAAGATGCTGCCAGCCTTGGAAGAATGTGTACGCCTACGCAAACAGCTCTACGACCTTCTTGACCAGGTGAGCACGCAACTCGGAAATGAAACAGCCGACGCACTTGTTTCTCTAAGGTTTTGTAGGCGCATTTGGGTAGCTGCCCAAAAGCATGGTCTCAGTTGAGGTTGATTGGTGTGTCGATGGCTGCACCGATTCAAAACAGCTCATCTCCTACTCCCAACAGGCAAAATCAAAGGGGCAACTGATCAAGGCGCAAGACGAACTCGCGCATGACCGTGCTTTTTATGGCCATGAGTACCTCTTTGACCTTGAAAAAAAGCCTAGTTGCTTTACTTTGAGCGATTTTGCGGAGCTTGGCAAGGCCCAGTCAGCCCAACACAGCAATCTCATGCATTTGTTGCGGAGTGCAAATGCCAAGGTAAACACAGTCTATGCAGACTCTGGCTTTTGTTTGCATGCTTGTTTTACGCTTCTCATCTTCGTTTTCAACCCTTTTGCGCTTGTTTTGAACGGCAGATCCAGGCTTGGATGCCCTCTCCGTGAGTGAGTTGACCAATCATGGGAGCCTCGAGTTGTCACGGATGAATTGTTGCGCTGCGCGCACTGGCTCTTTTACCTTGTTGTTGGTAGCATGTTAATCAATCGAGTTTTTCTTCATGTGTTTCCAGGCCTCAAAGCCTGGGCCTTCAGCTTGATGACGCCTGATTTGGCAATATGTTTCACTGATAGCGTCGTCGCGTCCATACCCAGGGCTTTGGCATCTAGCACTAGGGGGCTGCGCGTGCTCAAAGTTCCTGGTGCTTGAGATTTGACGGTTATAGATATATACTGCTCGTTGTCCACATGAACCTCAACGGGCAAACCATCGGTGTCCACGCGCACAATGAGGGCGTCGTCGCTTTTTTGCACGCGATGGGACCAGGCTGTCGGAGTGTGCCCCGGACTGTCCGATGCGCTTTCGATAGGGCTGCCAACCGGGGCGGACACGGGTGTGGCTTCGTCGCGGCCGCTGTCAGACGTCATACCCAAATCTGCGGTGGTGGATGCTGCTGCCGTAGTCGCGGCAGTCATGGCTGGCTTATTATGAGACGCGCCGCCTGTGGCAGCGGCAGCAATGACGTCACTGGCCATTGGCTCGTCTCTTGGGCTGTTCACCTGATTTTTCGCAGGAACCATCTGGGCCTGTGCCTGAGTGGCCTCGAACTTTTCAATCTCACGTCGAATTCGCTCTTCTTCAATCTGTTCTCACAACCATCATAAAAGCAGGCATTATTTCAAGAAAGTGAGGCCCAGGCCGTCTGTTGTATGAATACGCGCGCACTGGCCCATGCGATCGTTTGAGGGTAGGGCAAGAAGCCATGGGAGCGGGAATGACGGCTTGATTGGCGATGGATTTGTGGGACACGACATATGGTACCTGTTGATCCAACTCAAACGCTGTGCCGGCCGAAGCTTCGGCCTCTGCGCGTTCATCAGCATCATAGAACCAATGCGTGGCAGCAAACCTTGGCACGTTTGTTGGTAGCACCTCATGAGGTACGCGGCGGTCCGAAAAAAATATGACCATGGTGTTGGCTCGAGGAGGGATGGTGACGGCCTGCTCCACACTACCAGAGGGAGTGGGAGATGCCGAGGCTTCCGTCTCATCGTCACTATCTGCGGGGGCTGCAGCGTGTTGATGTTCGTCCGGGGTCACAAAGAGGCGCACTTCACCACCATCCCCGGGTTGCCACTCTTCGTTGAGATAAAAGAGGACGGTAAGCTTGCGGCCATTACGGTGCGGGTTGTCGCAGTGGCGAATGTAGCGGGTGCTGTTGCCGGGATAGCAAGTAATCATGGCTTCGGAACGCGACTCGATTCGCTGAAGCTCGGGTACGAACGCGGCAATGAGCTGCACGAGCGTGTTCATGCGACTGGTGAAGGCGCGGAGACCGGATCCCTGCCAGCAGCGTGGTTGACTACGGTCGGCTTGAGCGCTTTCTGTTGTGGGCGTGGGATCGGAAGCCGTCTCTTCTGTGATGGCGAGTTCAGCGCGCCCAGAACTTGAATCGTGACAGGGATCCTGATTGAACCATCCAACCTAAAAGCGTGCCGCAGTTCAAGCGAAGGAAGCAGGGGCAATTAGTCCTGAGCATTCCTTCGGGCCATGATGGCATGCCACACGGCAGTGCGTCACGTGTGTGGTAGAATTTTTGTCGGCTTGCAGGGCTAATCACAAACCTGATCACCGCGAACATGCCCGAGGACATATTTGGTGTTTGCACCCGCTCGTCCACCTGCCAGCTGCCCCGGCTTGAGGTTGCCGTCACGGTGAGCAGATTTGACCTGCGGCCACGTGACCGAGGGAGCGTTAATGCGAATGAGCACCAGATGTACACCAGGGAAAAGGAAAGTGCTCAACCGACTGCACACCTCGTGAATGAATTGGCGCAGCACATGATCATCAAGGACGCGGTCAACAACAACGTAGTGCTGGCGTTGGAGCGTCAGCGCTAGGCCGTGGGCGTATTCCGCTACGTCAGGAGCTTCTGTCAGGAGCTGGGAGACGTGGGCGTAGCGAGGACTAGTCGGCAACAAAGGCAAAATTTAAAAAAAAAAAAAAAAAAGTTGTTTGTGTGGTGGATGGTGCGTGTGCCAACTAGCGGGATGAGGGGCCGGGAGCTCAGTGGGGGAAGTGCGCACACACTTGGTACTGTCCAAGGCCAGGTCGTGTTGCCAGTGGGGCTGCTGCTTTGCTGCAGCGGCAGCAGCGGCAGCAGAGGAGGCCACGGGTGCTGGCTGAGTGCCTTGAAAGGCTTGTGCAATTTCAGTCAGCGCTGCAGCCATTTCTTCAACACAGCCCAGTTGTTGCCCCAGCTCCACGCACTGCAAGCCCCGACGCGAGCCAATTCGCACCGGGGGTGAGCACGCGATAGGTTTTCCATCGTGTTGTCTGGGAGCCCTAATCGAGAGGATTTTTGCAGCCATGGACATGAACGTACTCGCTTTAACGCAGTATCCGGTGTTGATGATTTCGGCTGTGTCAGCGCCCTCTCGACCCCATCGAGTGCTTTTTTAAGCGCCTTGCGGTGTCGCTGGACCGATCAAGAGGTAGATCCAACGATGAGCCAAACACTCACTGCCACGCACGCACACGCACACACACACACACATATGTACACCACATGCATGCCAATCCCTCATCCAGGAGTGCGATCGTGACGGCCCAGCCCACCCTGACCTCGCCCCCAAGACCCACCTGACCACACGCCTTGATCAAGGCACTCCGTGCCTCGCGCCCCTCGCCCATTCTCCTTGCCAGCAGCCGAGAGAGAGAGAGAGAGAGAGAGAGAGAGAGAGAGAGAGAGAGAGAGAGAGAGAGAGACAGCGAGAGAGAAGAAAGAGAATAATGTCAGACCAATACATGTCAGACAAATCTATTGTCAGCATGTACCTGCAATGCATGCCTGCTTGCATACAATGGCTCTTCTTCTCTCTCTGACTCTCTCTCTCTCTCTCTTGTTGCCGATGCTGGTGAATCATGCTGTGACTCTTCTCACAAAACAAACCGAGCAGTGTGCATTGCAAGTGGCACACCCTGACACCCTGTTGCTACTTGTCGCTGTCACCAGATGCCCAGCCGTCCCCGTGCAACGTCGCAAAGAGCCTGGATCTGTTCTTGATAGATTAGCCCTCCTTTTCCATGGCCACTTCCCTCTTCCCTTTCTCCACTTGCCTCTGCCTGTCCAGAACATGAACCATAGAGCAAACGCCACGTCGGCGAGACTTGTCCGAGACCTTGATTAGAGTGTGCGCCCAACCTTGCCTTGCTCGCCAGCCTCTCTCTTCTTCCTGTGCTTCTTCTTTCTCGGCTCCCTTCCTCCGTCTGACCATCCGAGCTGCGACCAAGGTACGCGTCAGATTTGCATGACTTTCAAGTGGCCATGCCTGCACAAGTTGTCCATGTGACAGGCCTTGCACTCAATCCCACTGTACCACTTCACCGACGCGCACAAACACGCCAGAATGGCTTTGCCAAAGCGTCGCCTCTCGACTGTTTCGCAGCTCTTCTCCGCGGCCGACCTCCATGAGGATCAAATTTTAGATTGCAATGCCCTGGCAGCGCTGCTCGTTCAGACAGGCACAGCCAATGCTGCGGTCAGTCCGCTGTACCAACGGCCCCTCTTCATCTGTCGCTACCCAGTTCTCCCAGCTCAACAACTTGCCCTGGTGCACTTGCCGCCCATCCTTTGGACCCATTCCATGGCATGAATTGTAGAATGCAGTCGACTTGGCAGCGGAAATTTTGGCCGACCTCGACGTCACACACCAGGGGCATGTGTCTGCGCGAGACTTTCTGAACAGCGCCGCTCAAAACTTGCCCCACATGGTCTCCGCGGTACGAACGCCCGCCCTCCCAAACACCTTGTCCACCTCGCCACCCCGGGCCCCTCCCCTTCCGCCTGCCTCGATGTAAATCTCAGCATACCTCGCAGCGCTCCTCTCGTCGCAGCTCGGCCACAAGGGGCGAGGCGCGTTCGACCTTTTTGTCAAGAGCCGACAGCGAATCGAGCACTTCTGCTCATGCTCGCCTTTTTAGCCGCCGCTCCAGTCATGGTCTGCTGCCCCCCGCCCCCCAACCGGATGCACCTCCAGAAGTGCACGCCATGGACTTTGATAAGCGACGGGTATGTCTTGAAAACACGCTGGCACCTACCTGCGCACCATCTCTTTTGTTTGCTACTTTATCGCCATCATCCCACGATCTACCTTCGGGATCATCCCGTCTAACCCCGGCATCCCAACTCTTCCACGATCCTAGGCCATGTGGGAGATTTTTCTGCAAGCAGCGCATGAATCTCAGCCCAATCGCATCAGTCGTGCTGACATATATCGCCTCATCAACGACCATAGCCTGCTTGCTGCTTATGGTCTCAGCCCTTCCCAGACCAAGCATTTTGAGTTTGCCCCAATCGCCGTTGATGATATCTTTGCTCAGCTTGGCAAAAGGTGAGCCCTGCAACGAATCGTCATTGCCCTTCCTAACATTGCCCTCACCCGGCCCTTGCTTTCCGCTCCTCGGGACGGTCTGTTGCAGTGAAGAGGCAGATCTCGACTTTGATTGCTTCTGTGCCGCCTTTGCATCCCACTTTACCGTTCACGGCAACGTGGTCTCGCCCGATCTGCTGGTTCGCGCGGAAATTCGAGCCCTTGTCAGCGCCAATTCCTCCCTTCAAGACCAAGTCTTGGACATGCGGAAGGACCTGGAACAGATTGCACATCAGGCTGAAACTCGAGAACTCGCTATTCGAGAGCAAACTGATCACCTCGAGGATACATATTCACAAGATGTCGAGGATTTGCAAAAGGAAAACCAAGTCCTCCGCTCAGAGAATGCGCGTTTGCGCCAGGTCTTAAAGGGTGCTGTTGCTTCCAGTGCCGCTCTTGACCAAGACATGAAGAACTATAATCACCGCCTATCCACCCTGCACGTGAGTCAAGCTTGGTCATCGCCTGATCACCCTTTATTCCATGCTCGTTGTGTTTTTTTTTTTTTTTTTTTTTTTTTTTTTTTTTTTTTTTGCACACGCCAATGGCATTGCGGGGCCATGGCGGCAAACTGAACCCAAACCCCACCTCACTGTTTGAGTCATCCACACAGGATCAATATGTGCACCGGTTGGATCACCCCTTGGCCTCCCCACATGGACACGACGCCTTTGGTCGCCTTCGTGATTGGTGTCGCCGGTCATCCAACCTGTTCCAAGACGGACACTGTGACTCGGCCGCCACACATGAATTGCTGGATGAGTTGGATGCCATTGAGCAAGACATTGGGCGTTGCCAATATGCCGGCTCGCCAGTCTTTGAGCGACAGAACAGTGGTCGCTTGCCCAGTATCAGCGAAGGTCGGGTTTCAGAGGCCCTTCCCGACCAGCTGGAGCGACTGGCTCACGACTACCGTGAACTGCAGGCTTGCAGCGAGCGCGACTTGCGTGACCTCTCTGCTCGCTATTCTATGGAGCTTCAGGAATTGCGCCACGAGCGCGACATGCTTCAAGAGCAACTTGCTGACCTCAATGGTGAGACCATGCCGGCTGTGGCCCCGAGCACTGAGACTGATATGTTGGCCGCCGCGCAAGCGAATCTGGATGCTGTCATATTGGAACGGGACAAGGCCCAGGGTGACCTCCACGATGCCCAGCAACAAATATGTGACTTAGAAGAGCAGCTGAGGAGCTTACAGGCCGTACACCAGCAGGTCTTGGCTGACCATACAGAAGAGGATCGCGCTGCGTTGGAGCAAGTCGAGCAGCTTGAAGCTCTTTTGCAACAGGCACGCCGCGAGCTGCGCGAAAATCAGGAAGCTCACCGCCGGGAGATCGATATGTTAAAATTGGCACATGAGCACGCCCGTCGTCAATTAACCGATGAGTGGAGCCGCCGTATTCGAGAACTTGAAACGCAGCGTGCTCAGCAGCAACGGCTCGCGCAAAGTCGCCCATCCTCGGCCGCAACGAACTTGACCGCCAGCTCCTCATCGACTGGTGTGTATGGCCAGGTTATTATCCTCCAGAAGGCTCGCGTCAACCTTAACGCCCTCTCCACCGTGGCCGCCCAACTGCAAGCCGATGTGCTGGACTGGCAGTCAACAACCCGTGAACTGATGGAACAAGCCATACAGAAGCTGGAGCATCGGGCGGCACTCGCACGTTCCACAGACGCGAGTGCCTTGGTCTGGCCGGCGTATGGTTTGGACTTGCTGGCGGAGCTGCAGCGCGAGCGCGAAGCACGATATCGCTTGGAACGACAACTGACGCAATTAGATACGGAGCATCGGCCAAGGAAGAATTTGACTGCGACCTTCACTGACCCCGTACCAAAACGCGCCGAGCCATTTGACGACTCTGCAACCCAGGCTGTGCGCATGAAGTCAGAAGATGGCAACCTCAATATCAATTTAGAGCAGAAAGATCTGGCTCTGGAGCTTCAACGAGACATTGAGCGGCATGCTACGCGGGAAGGCGAGCTGCTCCATCAATTGGCGAATGCAGACGATGCGCTGTCAACAGCGATTGCTTCTCAACCTGGCACGTCTCGTGCACCATCTATGACATCCGTGCCCAGCCTTAGCCAGCTTTCCTCGGCTCGCCCATCGCTCTCAGAAGCAATCGTCAACTCTGAGAGTAGAGGTGCCCTTACACAGCGGCTTTCACGCAGCTCCATGGCGCAGCAAGGCGAGCACATCATTGAGCTTTATAACCAGCTCAGAGAATCTCAAGGAGAAGTACAAGCCTTGCGTGCCGCACTGCAACGCATGGAACAAATGGGTTCGCAGAAGCAGCTGCACCAACAACAACATTCTCCTTCGCGGCAGCGTACAGGCAGCCTTCAGAAACACCAGGGCTCTGCACAGGACATCCCAAACGCTGTGGCTCGTGTTGGCGAACAAGTGCCACAAGCCTCAAGGAGTGAGTGGACGACCGTGGTGACACCCACAGAGTGGTATGTTCCTCAAAAAACGTGTGCAAAGGGCATCATAACTAGTCATGGTAGTTCAGCAGCAACGATTCGCCTTCCCTCCAGGGCGCTGGCCTCTGCTCAGGAAGGAGAAGTTGAGATCCAGCCCACGGACGCCCATAGTCAGCGTGCTACGTCGCCATTGAACGACAGACCCCGGGTGCCTGGAGCTCGATCCCACCCAAGAGACAAGACCACAGCAAAGCCTAGTCAATTCAACACGTCGGATTCTTACGTTGAGCCGGAATGGTCATCCACTTTGCTTCGTTCTGACAAGCGGCGTCTTCTTGACTTGATTGCGGAGCTGCGCGCTGAGCTTCACGACGCACGCACACGCGCACTGCACGAGCAACAGCGTGCCGTGCGGCTTGAAGATGCAATGGACCGACAACACCGACGTCGGACGTCAAAAGAGGCTCGAGAACAAGGCACATTGCCTCACTTTCTGCAAGTCAACAGCAGTTCTAGGCCTCTCGACTGGTATGCTCTGCCACCAGGCTCGAGCCAGCGCTTCCAGAGTCCCGTCCGAAAGCGCAGCGTCAGCAGTGACAGACTCAAGGCACCCGGACAGCCCGTTAGGTCGCTCGCTGAACGCTCCTCAGCCGCCAATATCTACGGAGCCTGTCATTCAGTCGGCAATGTACACAGGCAACCCGATGCCATTGGCAAGTCATCACAATACGAGCACGCATTTGATGCTTCCACGCCTCGACGTGCTCACACCTTGTCTCGTCTTCACAAGGGGGAGTTGCTCACCGCAGAGCAGCTTGACTTTGAAGGATGGGATGATGCGTCAGATGGTCATGGGCCAATAGAGTCGCCCGTGTCGCAGACAGCATCTTCATCCGCATCGTTCGTTCCAGGTAGCAGCGAGGGTCTCATGCCACAATATCCAAAGCACACACTTGTGCAGCCTCGTCCCTCAAATACATGTAGATGATCCTCGATACCATCCTATGTGGGAATGTGGGGTGTGTGTGTGTGTGTGTGTGTGCGTGTGTGCGTGTGTGCGTGGGTGTAAATGGTCGTGTGAATTGCGGGGCTGGTCGATGCTAAAACTGACTGATTGGACATGGCGCATTAAAAATTCATTCATCAATTACGCTGGCTCTCTGACTGATACAACCTGTCTGCTTATCCGCTCGTCGGGGGCGCGTGTTCACGCCGCACCCAGATGAGAGGGGAAAAAATTCAGTACATTAAGAACAACAAAGAAAAAAAAGAAAATGTTGACGAGATTGCTTGAGCTTTATTCAGGTACTTTGGAAAGAGAATATACAACACTGCAGAGCCTCGAACAGGCTCGGCAACAAGTACAGTGAATGAAATAGCCTAGGCAAAGCCAAGGTCAGCGCAAGTGCACTTGTGTGTTACCGAATCGCAGGCGTTGTCGAGGGCAATGTAGCAGTCAGTAACACCAGCAGCATTGACCAAGCCATCCACGTGGGCCAATTGGCTGTTGCCAAAGATGTACACAGTATTAAGTTGAGTCAGCGAAGAGAGTGCATCAATCTCGGTCAAAAGTGGGTTGTTGGTGATGAGCAAAAAGTCAACGCTGGTGAGGCCTTCTGTGCCAGCAAAGGTCGTCAATGCATTGTTGGACTGGACCGCCAGCTGGCCCCCGACAGAGGTAAGCCCACCCAGGCCGGTCAAACTCGTCAACATGGCATTGCTTTGAACTGTCATGTCCCCGCCGACGCTGGAGAGCAGGTCCAGACCGCTCAGATTCTTCAGAACAGAGTTGCCGCGGATGGTAAGTCCAAAGTCAACAGTTGTTAAAACGTCAGGCCCGTCCATCGTCTCCAAGTTGGTGCTGCCGCGAATCTCGAGCGATTGAACTTGACCCACGGTCGTCATGGAGGCAAGAGAAGACTCATCCACATCACAGGTATAGCCTGAGTAGCCGTTGGAAAAGGCAACGAAACCATCAATGTGGTAACGGCCGGCAATGGTCGCAGCAGCTTCGCTGAGTTGTGTGCTAGACCGACACAGGACATCACCGGTGTACGTCGGGTTGAGAGTGGTGGTTGAGGTGGTCGACGTGCTGGTCGTTGAGGTCGTCGAGGTTGTTGAGGTCGTTGAGGTCGTTGAAGTGCTCGTGGTAAACTCTGCAAGCCCAATGCTACCGCAGGTACATCCAACGCAGGCAGGATTGTTGGCGATCATGCAAGTTCCGGTAATGACCACACCGTTGAGCGCGGCAATTGACTCAAGATTCTGGTTATTGGTGATCTTCAAGTCGCCATCAATGACCAAACGAGTTGCATCCAAGCCACTCAGATTGGTAAGCCCAGCCATGTCGGAGATGGTGAGAGTTTGAGTGCTGCTGAGCGCTGCGAGGGGCTCAAGACTGGTGATGCTCGGCTGGCCGTTGAGAGTCATGTAGCTCCCGACGTGCTTCAAATCTTGGAAGTACGAAAACACTGTGTCGGTCATTTCGCAGCCTGAAACAAGGCGCACGTAGCTGTCAATCACCTCAACATTCGTAACCAGGTACTGCACGGCGGGATGAGATGCAGGGTCGTTGCAAAATACTGGACCAGCGCGGGCCAACAGACTCGTAGTAGTTGTGCTCGTTGTCGTGGTGGAAGTGGTGCTCGTGGATGTGGTCGTGGTGACGGTTGTGGTGGTGGTAGGATCGGACAAGCCGATGCTGGCGCAGTCACAAGAGCCAACACAAGAAGGAAGAGTAGCAGGATCAATCAAGCATTGACCGTTAACTGTGATACCGTTCAAAGCCGCAAGAGAAGTCAACAATGGAAGGCCACTGATAGTCAAATCTCCAGTCACAGTGAGCATACTTCCGTTGAAGCCGTCCAGTGTCTCAAGGCTGTTCATTGACTCGATGCTGAATGAACCAGCAATGTACTCAAGGCTTTCAAAGCCGCTGAAGTTTGACACAAGGTGGTTACGATCAAAGCTAACGTCACCCAGGACATCTCGAAGGTCGTGGAACTCGGCCAGAAAGCTTGGTGTAGCCTTGCAACCAGAAGTGATTGACAAAAAGCCATCCAGGATGTACATGCCGGGAATAACAGATCGGAGTGCATCTTGATTGGTGGGGTGGTAACAAATGATGTCCAGGTCAACGCGGGTGGACGTTCGGCTGGTAGACGATGTCGAGGAAGTCGAGGAGGTCGAGGAGGTCGAGGAGGTTGATGAGGTTGATGAGGTCGAGGAGGTCGAGGAGGTCGACGTAAACGTAGTAGTGGTGGGCTCAGCAGTGGTCGTGGTGGGCTCAGCAGTGGTAGTGGTGGTGGGCTCAGCAGTAGTGGTAGTGGTGGTAGGCTCAGCAGTAGTGGTGGTGGTAGGCTCAGCAGTAGTAGTGGTGGGCTCAGCAGTGGTGGTCGTGGTGGGCGCCACAGTAGTAGTGGTAGGCTCAGCAGTAGTAGTGGTAGTGGGCGCCACAGTAGTAGTGGTGGGCTCAGCAGTAGTGGTCGTGGTGGGCGCCACAGTAGTAGTGGTAGGCTCAGCAGTGGTGGTCGTGGTGGGCTCAGCAGTGGTGGTCGTGGGCTCAGCAGTGGTAGTGGTGGTGGGCTCAGCAGTAGTGGTAGTGGTGGTAGGCTCAGCAGTAGTGGTGGTGGTAGGCTCAGCAGTGGTGGTGGTGGTGGGCTCAGCAGTGGTGGTCGTGGTGGGCGCCACAGTAGTAGTGGTAGGCTCAGCAGTAGTGTGGTAGTGGGCGCACAGTAGTAGTGGTGCTCAGCAGTGGTGGTCGTGGTGGGCGCCACAGTAGTAGTGGTGGGCTCAGCAGTAGTGGTCGTGGGCTCAGCAGTCGTAGTGGTGGTGGGCGCCACAGTAGTAGTGGTGGGCTCAGCAGTAGTGGTGGTGGGCTCAGCAGTGGTGGTCGTGGTGGGCGCCACAGTAGTAGTGGTGGGCTCAGCAGTAGTGGTGGTGGGCTCAGCAGTCGTGGTGGTGGTGGGCTCAGCAGTAGTGGTCGTGGTGGGCTCAGCAGTAGTAGTGGTGGTGGGCGCCACAGTAGTAGTGGTAGGCTCAGCAGTGGTGGTCGTGGTGGGCTCAGCAGTGGTGGTCGTGGGCTCAGCAGTGGTAGTCGTGGTGGGCGCCACAGTAGTAGTGGTAGGCTCAGCAGTGGTGGTGGTGGTAGGCTCAGCAGTGGTGGTGGTGGTAGGCTCAGCAGTGGTGGTCGTGGTGGGCTCAGCAGTGGTGGTCGTGGTGGGCGCCACAGTAGTAGTGGTGGGCTCAGCAGTAGTAGTGGTAGGCTCAGCAGTGGTGGTCGTAGTGGGCTCAGCAGTAGTGGTGGTGGGCTCAGCAGTCGTAGTGGTGGTGGGCGCCACAGTAGTAGTGGTGGGCTCACCAGTGGTGGTGGTAGTGGGAGCCACAGTAGTAGTGGTGGGCTCAGCAGTAGTAGTGATGGTAGGGTC
>NW_001865059.1:458464-462121 GCF_000002865.3 Monosiga brevicollis MX1
TCAGTGCGTTCGCGTAATACATAGAGCTCGTTTTGCCCAGAGACACGGCCAATTGATAGGTACGGCCTCCAACCCAGTTGGTCGTCGTGGTCTGCGACACCATCTTGCCGGCCGCGAACAGGACCAAGGCACGAGAGCCATCCGCTGGCGTCATGGGAGTGTAGTTTGGCACTTGCACCACAGCAGCAGATGCAGCCGAGGCACCTGCCCAGGTGCTTTCTTGCAAGGCGACGGTGCGTTGACCTTGAGCCTGAGTGTACTGCTCAAATGAAGCTTGAGCAATGGACTGCGAAAACATGCACTCATCCAGCCAGGTGGTGGTAGTCGAGGTTGTAGAAGTAGAGGTTGTTGATGTGGTGCTGGTGGTGGTACTGGTCGTGGTAGTCATGGTAGAAGCCTCAACCGCGGCAAGCGTACAACCTTGCACGGTGATTGAGTTGTAGATCAAGCACGTTGCGATTTGAGTCGCCACCTGCACATTTGCTGATGAGTGAAAGGCGATTTCATTCATAGACACGAGCCATTGGGGAAAACTAGACGTGTGTCACCATATTTCAAGCACGTACATTGTCGTCATTGGTGTCAACTTCAAACATTGTGCCATCGACATCGATATCGGTCCAGTGATCGGCTTTAATGGCGCACATCTGTTTGATTTCATATGACGGTGCACGCATTCAGCCGTGTATAAGATCACGATTCCAAGGCCCGAGACGAGAGGTATGATGTGTCGACTAACGTTTTGAATGTTGCACATCTGCTGCACGCTGCTCTTGAACTGCTTGCCCAATTTGGTGAGCTTGCGACGGGGAAGGGTGCTCAAGTCAAATCCGTTTACGCACTCGTACTTGGCCTACAGTATCACAAGTTATCAAAGTAAGATTCACCGTCGGTGATTATTCGCAAGATGTGAGTGGGTGTTTTGCCTTTGAGACACGTACACGACCGGTGAAGGGGGCGACGCTGCATGCTTCAAACTGAAAGCAGCGGTTCTGGCCATCAGTGTCTTCGCAAGACTGCAGGCGGCGGCAGGCAGCGCCGTTGACGTTGCTACATGTGGAAATTTTAAAGCAATCGCAGTAACCACCTACAAGGAGGAGTGGGAGACAGCGAGGCAATATGAGCGAGGTTTGGGGGCTTGATTGAAGACTTGCTACGGGCATGGCAACGAACCTTCTGTGCAGGAGGTGGTGGCGAGGCCTTGGGTGCCGAGATCATCAGAGCTTTGGCTCCAGTAGTAGCCTTGATTGGAAGCAACAGTTTCAGAGCACTGGGCTGTCTACGCACAAGTATGGTCATACGCATGGTTAGTCCACAAACAAACCCCGGAACACGAGGTATACCCAGATAGCGATGAGGGGTCGGTCACACGAGGCCATGAGCCATCATCCGCTGCAACGCACCACTTGAGTTTGTTGTTCACTGTCCTGAATGTCGGACAGAATAAGATCAGCCGTTGCACTGGCAGCCACAAGCAGCAGCGCGCAGGCAAGAGCCGCCGACTTCATCGTCGGGGATTGAGGAAAGAGTTGCTAAGGATGCGTTGGCAGGCCGAAAACTCCCGTGTTCTGACGCTCAGTCACAGGGGCCGGGTGGTAATGGTCAAAAAAAAAGGCAGCGGGAGCCAGCGGGGAGAGTCGAGGCGAGCTCGTTCACCAGTCGACACCACGCAAGGACGGCGACGGTGACGGCAGTGACGATGCGGATCACTTTGCGGAAAATGGAAATTCTCGAGCGAGTTGACCAGCTCATTCCCTCGTTCTCAGTCGGATCCTGACCACTGCCTCACACACGCTGCCCCACCCTTGGTTTGTCAACGGATGCCGCATGTGGCTACCGCATACTCAAGGAAGGAGCTGAGTGATCAAAGCTATTCCTCTCGCGCGTATTGACGCGCTAATCTCAAATTTGGCTGGGGTCGCAGCCACCGATACGTTGAGCGGACATAAACCTGGTGCAAGGCCCCTACCCAACCCAGTTCAGAGGACGGGTTGAGCCGGACCAGTTGCACGCGACGATCCGGAGGAGTGCAGAGCGTGACGACGGCCGAAGGCGGGGGGGTGCTTTCGACGGAAAACCATGCAGGTAGCACTCGGGCGCACGGCGGAATGCATCAGCGCGCACGTCTGCCCAGAAGGCAGGGCGCTGCCGTCGAGGCCGCCGCCATTTGTAGGGATCTCAAATTTTTGTTACGGGCGACCGCTGAAAAGGTGAGTATGACTTTGTTGCGATCATGCGCATACTGTTGGTCAGTCCAACGGACGGCCAGTGCCAAGTTATGTGGCAGAGCCAGCGTGACCACTGCGAGCGGACATGTCACCGGACAGGGACTTGGGGCGAAACAAGGCACTTTGTTGAGAAGCGCAAGAGGTTGGGCCACCGGAAAAGCGCTCCGGTGGAGGGGGAGAAGGGAATTGTATGGCAGCTTTTTACCCCGACG
Source organism: Monosiga brevicollis MX1 (assembly GCF_000002865.3). Classification (NCBI taxonomy): domain Eukaryota; class Choanoflagellata; order Craspedida; family Salpingoecidae; genus Monosiga; species Monosiga brevicollis. The sequence continues at coordinate 460,905 of NW_001865059.1, forward strand.
CAACGCATCACGAACCCCCTCGTCAAGGCGTGGACTGTGGGGTGCGTGCCAACTTGTGGTCAGGTTCACTCTCCGCGGCCTCTTGCCACGGCAGCACGATGAGCCGAAACCCCCCTTTTTTGGGACAACCGGACGAATGAGCCGAGCTCCTCATGCTTGTCGCTTATTTCAGTCAGGTTCACTGAAAGGCTGAAAGGTGCAGGCAGGGGTGGTGGTCGGGGTCAATCAGTTGCCCTGGCGCACTGATGATCGTCAGTCAGCCAAGACAGCGGTCAGGTTTTTAATTCGCGCTTGCCTGCTGGGTCGTCACAAGCACAGGCGCTGTTGACCGTAGACGAATTGGCCGCCGTCCTCCTCTCGCCTCGCTCGCCCTGTTCCACGTGACGACGTCCTTGCCGCCCCCATGCGTGCAGCACCAAAGGTCGTGGTTTTCACTCATGGTGGCAAGGTCGCGACGGACATTGTGTGAGTACGCTCCTCCCTGCTCCAAGTTGGGACCCCCAACATGGTGTGATGGAATGTGTATGTAGCCTGCAGCAAGGCCCTGAGACTGTGCCGTATTGTTTCAGGTACGCCGACAAGCATGTCGTCATTGTCATTGTATTCCACCTCGGAGGGACATTGACATTGTATTTGTTGACACGATGCGCGCACGAGCGACCAGACACGGAAACAGGACGACCATCCCCAGCTCCCACCCTGCCCCCCCCCCCAAAAAACTATGCTCTTTGCATCATGTGATGGCCAGCAGCGAGCAGAGATGGGCAAAAGCCCATTGCTGCGCCACGATTATTCGTGCTTGGGGCCGGCTTAACGGGAATGGCACCTCGTCATCATCAAGAGCTGGTCCATTTCCCTGCCATCTGAGTGTGCATGTGCTTGGCGCACAAGGGCTTGGTTGCCCACCTACACAATTGCACAGTCCTGCTGAAGCCAGGGGCGTCAAGTGACAGATCCCAAAATCGGGGGAAAGGCACAGAACGTGTGCTTGGAAACCAATGGGACTGCTTAGCCAAACGCAGATGAATCTAGACTGGATTGAGAGGATAGCGCAGTATCAGGTTGGCCCCGTGCCAAGCGCCGTCGCTTCTTAAACAACGGCCAAACAAGCAGCCAAGCGCGTCAAACAAAGACTGTGCCGGCTCGAACAATGAACATTCCATTAAACGGGTGTGCATGATGCCAACACGTCAAAGGCCCGGTTAGGGTTGGAGGGA
>NW_001865059.1:462236-491310 GCF_000002865.3 Monosiga brevicollis MX1
TGAACACATGCACACACAGCACACCGACTCGCACTCAGGCTCGATGCCGAGAGAAAAAAGAAAATTTTGAGGAAAGAAGGTGGCGCCGCCACTCGAAAGAAAAGAACAACGCGGAAGGCAAGGTGGGACAAGATGGGAAGCGGGGGAGGGAGGGGGGGGTCAGCGCACCATTGGCCTGTTTGGCGGTGATGGTCATCCGTGCAGACAGCTGGCGCAGCCGTCGACGCCACACATCTGAGCACGCTGTATGATACGAGTGGTGCTGCTCGCAGATGGGACAGCACGTCAGTGCCTTGTTGGGCAGGCGCTGCTGGTTGTCGGGACACTGCGGCAGTTCGTTCTGGTCTTCCGCGAGTGGGGTGGCGTTGGTACCCAAAAAGCACTTGTGGTAAAAGTTGGTCACCGTGCTTTCATAGTGGCATCTGTAACATTGGACTCGAGTCGTTTCACATAAGAGCTCCACGAGGCGAATGGGCGTCCGTGTATAGTATCGGAGAGTCGTGCGGCGACACGCTGCACACGCCGTGAGAGGTACTTTATCAGGATAGGTGCACACTTTAATGCTTGGCGTGATGGCCCCACATAAAGCACAGGTCAGGGCTGCCCGAACGTGTGGCTCCAATCGCAAGGCCTGCTCTGGCGAGAACTTGAACCGAAGCCCAGGCTTTGCCTGGCTCGATGCCGCCGCCATGGCGCCGCCACCACCACCACCACCGCGGCGAATTATGGCTGGCTCACCTATTGATCAAAAATTCCCCTCTACCCCACTTCCCTCACCAAATCACGAACCAAGCAGGCCAGCACAGCCACCCGGCCCCTCCACACACATACACACATACACACCCATGCACGACCCCTCGCCGTTTCCCTGAGCCTTTTCGGTCCTCCGCCCGCCCGCGAGGTATTGAGCAGCCGTACCGACCAGCGCGACTCGGGATCGCCGAACTGATGCGCCAGCGTCACAAGCAGATTTCAAAAAACGGTGACTCACTTCAACTCGACATTGGAGCTGCAACATCTCATCGACACATTAGTAAGAGTTTTACTTATGAATCCAGGATATCTGCATCAAGTCGATAATTTGATACATGAACTTTACCTTTCGACTGTCAGAAAAAACTGTCTTTGCCTCTTGTATCATTTTCTTCATCTTCTTCATCTTTTTCTTCATCTTCTTCATCTTCTACTTTGAGTTATACCCAATATTGTTATTCTTCTTCTTCTTCTTCTTCTTCATCATCTTCTTCTTCTTCTTCTTTGCAGCTCATCTCTCTCTCTCTCTCTCTCTCTCTCTCTCTCTCTCTCTCTCTCTCTCTCAAACTCTCTCAAACTCTCTCAAACTCTCTCTCTCTCTCTCTCTCTCTCTCTCTCTCTCTCTCTCTCTCTCTCTCGCTCGGCGCTCTCTCTCATCCTCGGATGGGCATGCACGAGGGCAGGCGTTGAGGCAGGCATGCCGTCGCACAAGGCCCCGGCGTGATGGCAAATGCAGCAGAGGCCCTCTCCACCTGTGCCGGGATCCTGGAACAGTAAGTGCCATATTGATGCTCCCATCGCCGTGCCTTTAGATCTGAATTCAATGTCTCTTCCCTTCCCCGCCTCCCTAATCATGTAGATTGATGTTGCTGTTTGAGCAACGGCTGCTGGTTGTTGAAACCCAAGTTGCGCGCTGCGATGCTGCCATCCACCTCTGCCTCACCCTTTTGCGCCAGCCGTTGTACGTCCACTTGGCTACCCACACTGCACGCCACTTGGCGACCCACACTGCACGCCATCTTTGCGTCGCTCAACGCTCCGCCCCTCGCAGCTCACCGCCGCCACGCTCTTGCTCTTGAGTGCACAGAGGAGAAGAGCGCATACTCGCTCTCACAGGCCGCCAGCCACCCCCTTCAGTCCCCGAGTGTGCTCCAACCGCCGACGCAGATGACGATGCTGCCTCTGCAGCTCTCTCCCACCTCGAACATAGTTTACACACTGCGCGCCGCTTACGCGCCAGCACCCACGCACACATCCATGGCTCGCAGGAACCAACGCCTTCTCTAGACCAAGCGCCCTCTGGCAGTACCGAGGAAGCTGTCGACGCTGGTGACTGGCACGTGGATGATGAAACGCTCACGCCAGCTGAACCCAGCCCCCTCGACCAAGCCCCTCCGCACATCTCCACCCGCGCGCGCGATCGCACGCGTCGCCAGCATGCCGCTTACGGCGCCCCCGCTGCCCCGCGGTCTTCGCGGAGTGTAGCCGCAACCCGGGCCTCAACTCGTGGCCGTGCTAGGGCCGGTTCCACGCGTGGGCGTGCCACGCCAACCGCGCCCACGCCCGCTATCCAGCCAAGCCGCTCCACTCGGCGTGGTGCTGCTGCCACATCGAGCAGAGGAAGCCGCACCAACCTCGCTCGAAAAAGCCAGCGAAGGCCTGGCGACCCTGCCATGGCATCCTCGAGCTCAACCGGCTCCACCGCAAACGAAAACTCGCGTGCCTCGCGCTCGGGTGTCTCTGCGACCAAACCATCAGTACAGGCCGGCACTCGTGCCCACGCTGGCGCTGCCGCCACCGCCAACAAATCAATATCCAAGCCTGGACCTACATCTGCGCCTGGACGCGCAAGTCCCCCAAATGATGACAGCTCTGCGCCAAAACATCTGGCAGACCTAACGATTCGCCTTCCTAGTGGCCTGCGCCATGAGCTCAAGCGATATGATGATTGCATGCGCAGCCTGGTGGCGACCTGTCAAGACGACTTGTTGGCGCAAGACGTGGATCGTGAGGGCCAGGCTTTTCTTGCGAGCTTTGACGAACCCTCCCCGACCCATCTCCTCGAGCAGTTGCTAGCTGAGAATGAGCAACGCCTGCCTTGTGAGCTGGTGGCTGCAACGCAGGAGGTCATCGCCAACGCCAAACTGACGCATACCACCCCCGATGCAACCGATGCCAGCGACACGACCGCCGAAGACTCGGCACTATGCACCTTGCCTCAACCTGCCGCTGCCTACTTTACCACTTCCCTTTCCGAGAGCGAGTGCGAAACATATGTGCACTCGATTCTGCACCAAGCACGCACTGAGGGCGACGCGCCCAACATGATCAGTCAAGGCAAGTCGCGGGACTTGGGCGCTGCACAAGTGGCACCAGGCCTCGCTCGCCACCGACTCGCGCCCGGCTTACGCCGCAGCGCCTGGCTACATCCCGTCTCCTCCTGGATGGCCTCTTCCGCTGCTGATGCAGGCAACATGAATGACACCACGGCACAGGTAAATGAATTTGCCTCTGACTCGCTCACACGCTCGGTCAACACTTGTGGGGCTCTGATCAAGGTGTTGTTTTTTACTTGGTCACACAGCTGGCCACCTTGCAGGAGGATTGTGCTGCTGATACAGATGCCCTCAGCACGGCAGCCTCCATGCTGGCAGAGGCCAATGATGCTGCTACGCTCCGGGTAAGACGCCCAAAATCCCACACGCCTTGATCTTTGCCTGGAGGTGTCTACGCTGACATGCCCCCGCCCTCCTCACACGTTGTCTCGGACGTTGCTCCTCTTTTTGCTTGTATGGCCATTTTCGTTTTTTTCCAAAGGCCTATGCTGGGATTCAGCGCTGTCTGTATGCGTTTGAGCACCCTGAAGCTCGTGATCGACCCATTTTTGTGGCCGACGCGGTTGAGTAGCCGCTGCAAGCAGTAAGCCCCAAAGCATTGTGGAGTCGGATCCCGGCCTGCTCATAAAAAAAAAAGTTTCAATTTAACCAATTTAACCAAGTCGCAACAGGTCAATTCTCTGGCTCACTTAACGCTCAATGATGCAAATTAAAGTTAAACAAGAAGGGCAAGGTGCACGCGAGCTCATGCCGCCGAGCAGGCTTTCACCAACCCAACCGAAACAGGGCGATCACACAGAAGCCAAATCAAGAGCAATTCACATTCTGGATTGTATGAGAAGAGCTAAACTCGTTCTTCACGGGGAGGCGGTTGTTGCCACGTGGCCGTGCCACCCAACGGAATAAAGTTGAGCTGTTGGCGTGTAGCGTCTGCAACGCGCTTGAGCACAATTGTGATGGCCTCCTTATCGTGAGCCGCTTGGCGGGAGCAACGTTTTAGGGTGGTGAGCACATCCTCATCTGATATGCCTTGCAGAGGCGTGTCATTGACCTGCAAGTCGGGTTCAGGAAACGCAAGCTCGTGAACGGCCAGAGCGGATAGCCGTAGCTGCGGATCGCGGGGGGGGGGAATAACGTACGGCGACAAACACGTCACCCAGACGAATTTCCACTGTCTCGTGGTTCCATGCGGGTTGGCCTGGCAAGACCTCCCTATAAACCATGTCGTAAGAAGAAGCAAGCACGCCAACCAGGAAGTAGGGTGCATGCGCGTGCCATATGGTGCGCAAGGCCCGAGCATCGCTTGTGCGGTGTGCGAGGTAGTCAGTTGCGGTTGGGCGATGGTGTCGCACACGGGTGGCTTCTGGCCGTACCGAACAATGGTGGCATCGACCGACTCGTAGCCGCTGATGCTCGGGCAAGGTGCGGTCAGGATCCCAATCCGGCCTGCGCGCACAAGGAATCACCATGCATTGCTTAAAGTGAGCCGGCGGTGCGAGCAGAGAGCGGCAAGAAAAACTGTTGATGGATGGTGCACGTGGTTTACCACTAGGGGTAGGCTGGAGTTCGCATTCGTAGCAACTACCGTCCGCCACTTGAAGCTTCTCTGATTGGAGGCGCTTGAGCGGACCTGACACGACGCAGCAGAACCAAGGTGAGTTGCGTTTGTTACCCGTAACAGCCGTTGACTCTGACGGCTTGGCTCTTGCGCGGCCAAAGCCACCTGCGACCATTCTTGGGGTGGTATCGCACGAGGGGCTCGAGTGTGAACTACGTACGGGGCGGTGAGCGTGGCTGCTGGCGTTGCGCCGCGTTGTGGTTCAGATTGGGTGATTTGTGCATTGTGAAAAACCGGGTTGCAGTCAAGAGGCTCTCGCGGCGACGAGAGCGCCCTCTTGAATCGGTCGTGAGGACGAGGCGGGTGGTTGAGGGAGATTCAGGCAGCAAGGACAGGGGTGGCTGGTCCGGATCGAGCGTGGGCATGGGTAGACCTTTGCTCTCAAGCTCGGGTGGGGCTTCGACGGGCGTGCTCAGTAGGTTGTTTGAGCTTTTAAGCTGGCGCAATTGCCGGGGCAACGGCCGCGCCGTGTCCCGTAGAACGTGGGGCGAGGCAGGCGTGGGAGAGGCTTGCCGTGGAGATTGAGCGCCCTGAGGCGTTGGACTCGGCCCTGCTGGCTCCTTAACCAAAGGTTCCGCGCTCGGTGCGGGGTTGGGAGTCGGGGGCTGGCGTCGAGGCTTGTCCGTGCTCTGTCGCGGCTCTACCGGGGCAGCGATGGGCTCAGATACGTTTCGATGCCGGTGAAGTCGATGTAGAAAACCATGACCCGAGTGCGGATGAGCCTGCTTGGCCCCAGCCACCTCTGCACCATGACTCGCGGATGAGTCTTGTGTCCGCTCGCCCTTGGACTGTCCCTTGGTCATGGTGTGTGTTGGATGCAAAACCTGACACACACACTCTCTCTCTCTCGATCTCTCTCTTGATCTCTTGATATCTTGATCTCTCTCTTTGATCTCTCTCTCTCTTCTCTCTCTCCTCTCTATCTCTCTCTTGATCTCTCTTGATCTCTTAGTCTCTCTCTTTCTTGATTACTCATCTCTCTTTCTCAACTCTATCTCTCTCTCAATCTCTTAATCTCTCTCTGTCTCTTACAATTCCGAGAGAAATTGAGCCTAAATTGAGCATAAATTATGGAGGAATTCAGTAAAATTCGGCAGTATGCTTCCCTGGCCCTGTTTGGGCTCTACAGCCGAGCTGGTGGCCCACAAGGCGTCGGATAAATTGATCTTGGGATGTGGGTGGGCCAAAGTGCACGCCAGGGAAATGAATTATATGAACCAATTATCGACTATCCTCGCTCATTTCGAGCTGATACAGCCAAAACAAACTGGGGTCATTTAGGAGAATGCACCATGCCACGTTTATATAAAAAGTCAGCTGTAAATGCCAGCGTGTAAACTCGTGGCGCTGCGGGCTGCAGTAATGCTGTTCAAGTCCAAGTGTCTATTGGACAAGTCGGGCCATTACGACCCTTGCCAGTTCCACTTTTAGAAACAAAACAATATGGCAGCTGATAGAAAATAAATAGGGAAGCCCGGAAGCTTGGATCAAAAAAAAAAGATCCCAACGCGAAGATTGGAAAGGGTTTTGTCCTTGTTACGCGACAGCGGCAGACGACGGATTTTGAAACGGGTAAGGGCGCCGCGCCACCGTGCGACCAGCATACACGAGGGAGGCGCTGGCTTGAAGTGATTGCAATGCCGTGCGCACGTGTAGGGTGGAGGTCGAAGCCGTATCTGCATCCTGTGAGGGCACGGGCACCGCCTTGGCTGGCGCTCCGGCACTGCGTGGATTGGCCTGGCGAACTTGCATATCCTCCATAAGGGATGCCAGGTCTTGACGTAAAGAGCGCAAGAGCGCCGTCGAATCGCATCCATTGTTCGTGTTCATGTGTGGCACAGAGGAAGTCGGACCCGTGGACGGAGCTGACACCGGCGGGGATACTGGTGGTGCTGAACCCTGGTTCTGAGAACTGGCACGTGGTGGGTTGGACTGACCAGGCTGCGTGGACGCCATGCCGCTGGGAGCCACAAGCAAGTCAAACCATGCGTTATCCAGAGCCTCACTGCTGACCACGCTTGCTCGGTCATCCACCTCGGCCTCCATGCCTGCGCGGGGCTGCTGTGGTCCCGTTGCCGTCGCCGCCGCCTCATGTCCGCTTGTACTTGCCTCCATCGGCAGTCGCTCCATCAAATCCGAGAGGCGTAACTCGCCGGCAGAGAGAGCCCGGCTCGAGGCAGCAGCAGCGCTCTGCACATCCCAATTTGTCTCAGTGGCTGCTGGTCTGGCCGCCATGGGTTGCTGTTGCAAAGCGGCCTCGGGCTGAGGGCTCGCTGGCGTATTGTCAACCGCAGCCTCAGGATTTCCGCCTTGGTGGGCTGGAGCCTGAGTGTCAGCGTTTGCGTTTGACGCGCCATCAGACGAGTCATCTCCGTCGACTGCTGCCAACGGCGTAAACCATGTCCTCACTGCATGTTTCGGCACAAGGCAATCGTTTGTGAGTTGAGAGCAGGCAGCCCATATATGCGTGCTCAAAAACCACTGGGCAAGAACACACGCACCTTGTGCACGTCGCGGTTGGCTGCCCCCGGGGGTCAACGCTGTGTCGATGACGTCCCACGCAGAGGTACCGTCCCCGAGATGAATACGGCGGCTCGTATGGCCCTGCGGAGAGGCAAAAGTCACGCGTGCTACAAGACATAATCCAAAGTGAGCGTGAAGCCAGAGGGTTGCGACAATAGGCGGACAATCTCTCAGCCCTCACCTCGACTTCCACTGGCATCGGATTGCTGATGCATCGACACATCGGTGGGTTGAAGACGAGGCGCAGGATCACTCTGTGCCGGTGGGGAAGCTTCGTTGCTTGCCAGATTGTCGGCGGCAACAGCTGCGTTGTCCGGCTGCTTTGGTGGCATTGACTGCGTAGGGACGTCCGTGTCCTCTGGTTCAGCCCCACTCAGATCAAGAAGGTCTCTGGAGGCGCCTTTGTCAGCGCCTTGGGCTTGTTTGACTGAAGGGCTCCTGGCTCGGGCAAAAGTCGGTCCTACTGCGCTGGAGTCGGCCGGGCTGCTCTCGACCACCGGCTGTAAGGGGGCAGCTCGCATGGGGACGTTCAAATCTAACATGGCAGCAAAGCGACCTTCAGTTTGCACATGCTTGACTGCTGTGCAGCTCATTCCACTACCAAACTTAAAAAGGACATCAGGCATCATTGGGCGAGCAGCTCTCACCGTGGACCAAAGCTTGCGCCACAATCCGGCGCATAGGCTGCGGTCCTGCCGCGCTTGGGGCTTTTGTGCGCGGGGCTGCAGATCTCAATGGCTGGCGGGGCTGCGACTCATCCACAAAATCCTCGGGCTTGACGGTGCTAGTCTCTTGGGTAGGGCCACTGGCGATGGGAAACCAGGGCTCACGCTCAGGGTGATCAAAGGGCTCCACATCGCGCCCGTAAACCGTGTCGTCCCCTTTCGGCAGCGACGTTGCAGCGTGAGAAGCCATTCGTCGCGGCGGCCGATGGTTGATGCGTGTTGAGCAGGTAAAATGGAGACAAGTTGGGCATACCTCGACGCTCATCAAACAAAGCTTCCGTGGCTTGGGCCAACGTGGCTTGTCGGACTGCTCGGCGCTGTGGAATCTCGCGGGGCTGACAAGTATGGGGGCGCGGGCGCATTGAGTCGTTTTTCTGGACAGGTCTGGCCGAACATGCCCAACGTGAGTGCTTACCTCAACCAACATGGTTGCGCGGTCACTGAGCTCCAGCCGGCGCCGCTGACGCAAGTGCCGGTCAGCCTGATGCAGCTGCTCTTGTAGCTGTTCCTGTGCCTAACGGACTCAAAGCCGGCAAATCCAATTAGGCAGCGCAAGTCCTTCAAGGGGGCGGTGTTGGCTGTGGACGCGCATTACGAATTGCGGTCAACCAACCTTCTCTAGGCGCAGGCGTGTGAGGGCGGCCTTGCCTCGCTCAGTCCGCTTTTGATCGCGATCATGTCGCTGAGAGGCACTTAGCTGCAGCCATGCATGCCGTCATATGAGGATCGCACAGTACAACAGCCAAATACATTCGGCCCCGTTGCTAAGATTGGGCAAGTGGTTTACCATGGTCATTTCATGTTCTTGAGCTTGCATTTGATCAGCAAGCTCGGTGGCAGCTAGGGAAGCATCACCGTCCGCTCGCTGCACCCAGGCGGTCACTGGTTTTGGCTACGTGGTAATTAGCGGGTGGTCATGTGCATGAGGGCTGGGAATGACGAAGCTTGGCGCGAGCGCCTTCAGCTTTTGACGCTGGCGCTGAAGAGGCGGTGCTGGCAGATAACAAAACGATGACACTGACTGGCTTTGCATGCATAAAGGTATGGGCATAGGCTTCGGCATCCCTTCGCTGGGGCAGGATGAGGTCACCAAGCTTGGCCACGTCGTCATCTTCACTTCTACTTAGAAAGGGCAGGTGAGTTCCGGGCCATGCAAAGACGCAGGCATTAGGCATCAAAAGGGGCTCGTACCGCTCGGCGGCTCGGCGTCGCTGCTCTGCAGCGATGGCCTGGGCCCGCTCACGTTCCTGGATGCGAACCGTCTCCCAGCGTGCCTTGGCAGCTGCAGAACGACCATGGATCCGTTTCTGTTCGTCTTGCAGCCAGGATTTAGCTTCTCGAGACCGCACTGCAGCACGGCGCTGTGCGAGCTATTACATGAGCGTCGAAGCACATGAATGTTTATATTCATACATTTGGGAAAAGCACATATATTTGGTCGGGTGTCGGATGAGCGAAGGCGGCCGGATCGATCTTCAGTCGAGCACGCGACGGGGCTAAAGGTCGTGCGGCGAGGCGAGGCAAACCTCCAAATGACGTTTTTTCTGCGCAGCTACGCGTGAGCTTTGGTCATGTTCAAGGGCACTGACATGTCCTCGGCCCATCTGTGTCAGGCAGAGCTGGTAGTCCTCAGCTAGGAGCTGTCGCTCGCGCGCGAGCTCGTCCCGCCACTCATTCTACTCCCGCGGAGACAAGAAGCGCGTCAGACCACAGGACAACGGCGTGTGCCGCGGCTATGCGCGGAAAAAGCCAGCACGGCCGACCGACCTCAAGTTGGTGTAGAACACGAGTCTCCAAACGCTGTCGTTCCTGATTAAAGCCATCGCGCACCCGGCGTGCAAATTCGCGCTCCTGCTCCCGCACCTGGTCATGTCGTTGTGAAGTGATGAAAATGACAAGTGAGTGGGAAATTAGAAACGGTCTGTTGCTTGGCGTGCGTTTCCCATGACCATAAACTATTTCCTTCAGCGCAGCGCAGGCACCACCACAGCACGGGGCCAGGGCTCAATCCCCACCTCTTGCAATCGTCGCGCCGAATCCGTCGTTGCCGCGGTCATCTTCTTGGGAGTTGTGATTTCAAATTTACCCGCAAAGAAAACTAAAACGCGTCGTGGTGTCGTGTTGCAAATACACCAACCGGTATTGTCAGATAAAATACACAGGGTTTGTCAACAAAACTGAGAAAAGCGCGGGAAATACATCTCTGGCCAGACGACACAACGTCAAAGCCTCTCTCGATTTGTCTTCACTTTTTATTCTTTTCTCTGGTAATAGCTTGTATTTTGAACAGGCTGCGCTTTCAATCTGTGCTTCCTCTCTGAAAACTTTAAAGCGCCTGCCCACATTCTCTTAATAATACAACTTCACGCTCTCACTCTCTTCTCTTGGCTTTTGTTGCTTACCATCGTGCTCTTGAGTATTTTTTTTTTTCCTCTCCTCATTTGCTTGTGAAACGGTCCCAAAAGGCCATCAGTCCGAGCGTTGGGGTCGCTGGCTGCTGTCCCGATGCGCCACTGCAGGACACCTTTGGCGTCCGTGTGAGCAGTGCAGTCGACGGGGCGACAGCACTTCCTTTCTTGTCTGTTCTCTGCTAAGAGAAAGCATTTCATAAATTCTTGAAGATCCCAGGGTCGGACTGGCACCACTGAAGGGGCGCAGGCACGCAAAACGACCACCATCATGCCGGAGGACACCGCCTCCCTTGAGGGTGTGTTGAGGCTTGGCCTGCGTTTGTGCTGCCTTCAAGCCTCTGCTTGATCTCTCCTAACCTCCGTCTCTTGTGCCATCGTAGACTGCGCCGCCTGTGGCATGGCCTCAGCTCTCCCCTGCGACGCCCGCCGCACCATCACCTGCGACTCGTGCATGCTTGAATTATGTTTGAATTGTGCTGCTGCAGGGGCAGATCTGCCCACCATTATTCGAAACGAGGACGAAGAGGTGCGCGAGCAGACCAACTTTATGTTTGAATGTGAAAACTGTGCACGCGTGTCCTGCGGCTCTTGCGTCTACGAGAATCGCCTTCGACAAGACCTTTCTATTGATGCCTGTAGCAAGTGCGGGCGATTCATTTGCAGCGACTGTGCTCAGTTTGACCCCGTGATGCACAGCGATGTTCTACCACGCTGCTTGTCGTGCGCAGAATCTTTCTGCCACGAGTGCCTGCGTGAGTGTGCGATTGTGTGCAAGCGCCCTGGAACGGCGCAAGACCCCGATGTGTTATGCAGCATTGCCTGTGTCTGGTGTCGCACCGACGAGTGCCCCTGCTGCATGCAACGGCTGTCACGCAAAGAACAACAACGCCTGCGTCTCATTCGCAAACGTCAGCCAGAGCTGGTGCTGTCCGCCCCTGACACTTTTGTCTTCACTCATCGGAGCGACCATCGCAATGGCGGCCGTTGGGGAGCCAAGAATGTGCGGGTGACCTGGTCCAGCACTGAGCAAGCTGATGCATACGAACGACTTATCGATGATCAGGCAGCAGCAGCAGCTGAAATTGTTGCGTCCCTTCTGCTCAAGGAGGCGGAGGCGGCGAAAGAGGGGACCACCACTTCCAAGAAAAAGAAAAAGTCCAAGAAACAAGCCAACAAGTCAAAGGCCGTGCCCGAGGCTACATCCGCCACCGCCGCCGCTGATTCCACCAACAATGCCGACAATCTCGGTACTTCTGCTGCTCCTGCGAATGAAGACAGTCCGCCAAGCCCGTCAGTCATGGATGTGCCAGCTGCGCCGGAGAGCACGTCGGTCAAGGATGTGCCAATTGCGTCGGCAACCGACGTCGCCGACTCAGCCGACGTCAGTCATGCAGTGCAAGCCACAGAGGCGCCGGTTTCAAAAGTGTCAAAGATTTTGAACCCCGCGCGCACCGCTTTTACTGCCCTTGAGATGCCGCGTGCTGCCAAAAAGGTAAAGAACACAAACAGCTTTGCAGCTTTGTTGGGTGACTCGGACAGCGAGAACGAGGAGGACGCGGCAAATCAGGTGGACGACTTGGCGGCATCCAGTGAAGCTGTACATGCAGAGGCACCTGGGGACAAAGCGCCAAACACACAACCAGGCAACTCAGAGACGCCAGCCGATGATAGTGTCGCTCCTGTGGCCGGTGCCAACACAGACACCCAAGTCAAACCCAAGAATAAGGTGAAGAACAAAACCAAAAATAAAAACAAGGCCAAAGCCAAAGCCGAGGCCTTAGTTGAATCGCCAGCAGGTGAGCGCAGCCCATCCCCAAGCCCAATTTCAGACAAGAAATTGAGCCAACCGCAGGACCAAGCCTCCCCCGCGTCCCCACCAGCGACTGCAACTTCAGCCTCGGCCCCCGGCCCCGCGTCAGCCTCCGCCATCCGTCACGCCATGGATCCCGAAAGTACAAATGCCACGCAAGTCCTGGAAGCGGCCATGGAGGACAAAGATCTGGAGGCACTGACCCAGGCCATTAATGTGGCCGAGGCACAGGGATTGGATACTAAGAGTGCCAGAAAGGTTCGGCCTGTGTTGTGTCATTATGACTCGACCTCCAGCTTTATGGGCAATGCCGGAAGGTTTGACACTCACCGCCTCGCTGCCAACACTCCTGTAGCTTGCCAAGCGTCTTTCAAAGGCCGCCGAATTAGACATACTGCTTTTCGACTTGGCTGCGGAAGCCATGGAGGCCGATCCTCGTGACGGACCACTTAACGTACGTCTGGATACCTCGCGGTTGGGGGCGACGTGGTCGAGCATTGCTGTTGGTTGTGCAAGTCTGCGCGAAGGGTTGAACTCGGTGACTGATGCACCTCTTGTCATGCGTTCCCACAGTTTTCCCTGCTGTCTCAGATTAAGCAGGCCATCAAGCGCCTGAGCGACACTTCGCGGAAGTACGATGGTCTCGTTGACTTGAATTCGTGCTGGGCTGACGTATCCGCTTGTCCATCGTGCTCATATTCGGTCCATTCCCTGTCCTTGAACATGCATGTAGGACAGTATACTGCTTGAATGACGACGCTTTGTCAGATTTCCGGGATTCGCTGGAGCACTTGGCGCCAGAGCTGGTGGACGACTTGGATGATGCACTCCTTGAACAGATGGAGGGTGCCGAAACTGAGGCGACACCGCCAAAGACGCGCACCCCACACGTCGAAGCTAGCTCACCTGTGCAGACCTCCGATTCACCTGCAGCGGTTGCCTCAGCACCCACGCCGCACCAGCTGGCCTCGGAAACCCCAGCAGCCCATGCAATGCCCAAGGCCGCAGCAGCGCCTGGGGCCAGTCTGGGATCAAACGGCCAGCTCGAGGCCAAGCCGCAAAGCGTCAACTCCAGCTCTGCGGCCAACAGTGCACAGGAACGGCTTTACCTGAGCTGGTCCAACGTATCGTCGACAAAGGGAAAGAAGAAGCTCATTGCGTTTCTTCGTGAGCATAACCTGCTACACTTCAAGACCGCTCTGCTCAAAGCAGGGATTGATCTGCAGACCTTATTAAACCTTCCGGAGGATAAGTGGCATGCTCAAGGCATTCTCTCCTTTGCTGCCCTTTCGCGCCTAAGGACCGCTGCTGGGCGGTCAGACGTGGTATGTCAAGCGATGTTCAGGGAAGCGCCGTTTGTTGCTCTCCGCAGGTCTTGCTGCCCGTGCTGCACAGCTCACGTTCCGATTACTCAGGCACCAAACTCGCTGTCAGAAGCCCTTTGTCGTTTCTGTGGCGAGAACCCCGTGGGCGTATCGGCCCAGCCCTGCAACTGCCTCTGTGCCTGTCGGTCTTGCGTGCTTGAATATAGCGCCCACACTTGCCCACATTGTCGAGCGCCCGTTGAGGTATGTGTCTCGTTCCACCTGGTAGAGAAGAGCAAACTTGTATGATACAGTCCTTGGGCGTAATTTTTGTGTCTTACATCTGCGTCATTATGGTCGCAGACGTGGTTGGATTTGGATAGCGAGACGCGGCCCATCATCGAACTGCGCAAGGAAGTGCGCGGTCTCCCCTCACCCGGATTGAGGCTACCTAACTAGCGAGCGATCTGACTCTTTGAGATTCAATGGTGTTTGATTAATGTTTTGGTTTTGATCAAATGAGTGAATTGACGTGGAAGGCTTTCGGGGCTACACCATCCTTGCTGAATTCCACGGGAAAAGGGCAGCATGTCCCGCGGATCGTTGAAAAAAGAGCACTGCATTAGAAAATCTACGGCCAGCAGTGGGAGGGTTATTTTTTTTAACTGCATCGCATCTCAATGACGTCCTTATCGTCGCGCCACGCCTCGCGCGTGACCCAAAGTTGTTGAAATGTGCCCTGTCATCAAGTGAGCCGCGTGAGAAGGCGCGAGACAAAAGCGTTTATGAGCCAGCGAGAATGCACTGGCTTTGGGATATCAGAAGACCCATCTATAAAGTGCGTACCAGAGAAGCATAAATGGAGCCGCCGATCCATGCCGAATACATGCGCTCCTGTGATGACTGCGAGGCCACGATTTTGAACTTGAAAGCCTAAGCAACGAAAAAGAAAGGGCCAACGCAGAGCCAGATGAGCTCGTTTTGGTCGAGGTTGCGGTCAGACGGGGCAGTGGTGTAAGTTTTGGTTCCAAAGTGCTTACGCGTGGCGTGATCTTTCCAATCTCGGTGTGTACACGCTCTTCAAAGCCTTGGTACAGGGAGTTGCTGCCGCAAACAACGACCGTGCTCAGCAAGCTCTGCTCAAATGATATGCACATTCACGTTTGAATGTGGATGAGTCCAAGGCGCAAGGGGCCGAGTGCGGTAAATTGGCGAAGGTGGTCATAGTCCTGTAGAGCCCAAGACGGCAATTGTGTTGAGATGCATGAGCCAATACTGACCTGGTGAGTCTCTACGTCGCAGGCGCGGAGCACCTGATCAATGATCTGAGCAATGCCCACTTCGCGAACCACCCTGGGTTGGAGTGATGATGAGCACTTGATGCTGGAAAGCAATACAGCCACGAGCTGCGGATTGACCGAGATGCATGACACGTACATGGGGGCGCTGTTTGGATCGGTGATCGAGCGGGGATCCAAGGGATCGATCGTGGGGCCGGAGCCTTCAAAAGGGGCGGTGTAGCGGAATTTGTCTGGGTTGAAAAAGCCCTCGACAATTTTGTAGCTAGTCAAAATGAATGCAGATAACAGGTTGAGCAGGCACCAACACGGATGTGAGTGTGCTTGAGTGTGTGATACAGTCACCTCGCCAGGAGGGCTCGAAATCAGGGAAGGGGATGTTGAGCTGGGGAACCAAGAGGTGACGAACCGCTCAATGCCCCAATTGTTGTTGTAGCCGTTTGGAAACTCATAAGGGGTGGTGGGGATGTTGTTCAGTTGCCTGGTGGCATTCCACAAGAAGTGGCCATCAGCCAGTCAAAAAAAGAAAAGAAAAAACAAAACACACGATGAGTGCCTGCTTCAGATGCTGTAGGCGGTGGCAGAGGGCGGCAAAGGGGGACAGCAACTCAGGATCAGCTCGGAATGCTTTAGCGGTACAACGTACGACTCAACAAAGGGCTTGTCGCTGACGCGACACACGCTGGCTTGCAGATCACGGATAATTTCCTGCGAGCAGCAGAAGGAGCTGTGAGAAAAAGCGATGATTCAAGCAATTGCCATGCAAAGCGCGCCAAACCGGCGCGATGAAAGGAGAGCAAGTAAGAAACGGACGTTCTTGTAGTATTCCTCAGCCGACGCAGTAAGCGTGGGAAAGTTGGCTTTGGGCTTCCAGATGGGCAGAACATCTTCAGCCACGGGTGTCTGCATGGTGATTGGGTGAGACCAAGGAGTGAAGTATTACATCACATCACATCACATCACATCGCAACACAACACAGCATGACGGGGCTTGTGGAACTGAATCATGTCAGATGCATTGGTCTAAGAATGTGAGCTGACCTTGGAGGCGATTTTGCAGCTGGGAACGAGATCGAGGTTGAGATCCTCTTCGAGAACGTGTTTAAGTTGGCGAGTGACAAAGTTACCGGCACAACGCGTACGGCGGGCAGCCTCGAGCAGGGCCACGCCGTCATACACTGGGGTAACACTGGTGAATTGGGCACCGGAGTCAACCACAAGCGCAGTACCACGGCCGTTGGCAAAACTAAGCATCGGCAAATGGGGTGCAAGGCAAGGAGCGGGCGCAAGAATATGGTCAAGGCAGGAAAAAACCACGGGGAAATCAAGAAAGGTGAGGCGGGGTGAGGCAAGGTTTGCAGGAGGACATTGTAGCAGACATACGCGCTAAGTACTGGGCTCTTGACATAGTGAAGGGCGCGGACGTTGAAGGTTTCGAACAGAAGCTCGGTCATCTTGTCACGCTGGTCCTTGGTGACCCACTATTGATGCAAACGGATATCATCACCAGGGATTAGTGCTGGGACACAGCTTGGACAGTTTTTCTAATGCATTTCTGCTTCTGCCTGCACAGCGATGGACGTACGGTTGGCTCAGACACCATGACACATTTCTCTTCGGGCTTGACCTGGAGGACCCGGTCAAAGGCGTGGCGCAGGAGATGCTCGAGTGCCTTCCAATCAGCCACTGCTCATAAGCAAGCAAACAGTGTGTGTACTGAGCATGCGCGGGCGTATGTCGGGCACGCGGGGGAAAGCACATCAAGGTTCTGTGGCGGGGCTGGTTCTCGGCCGTGAATGTCCTACCAAGACCGTTGTCATCGAGAAGGGGAACGATCTCTCGGTTCTCCTTGGGGACGCCGAGTGTGGTCGTGCCAACGGCGTATTGAAATTCTTCCTTGGGTGCTGTGGCGGGCCCCGATGCAAAAGAGATGATTGAGGATCGAGACGGATCGAGGAAGTTTGAGCAGGGGGTTGGCAGGTGTGACTTGGGGCGGGATGTGATGCGCGAGAAGAACGAGCGCAGGGCACGTGTGTTGAGAGTGTCGAAGATCGGCGTGTGCGCGCGAGGTCATGCGTGTGACGAACCACTGGAGTCATCCGTTTGGTCCATGGCCGTTTCGACCTTGGTTCGGCTCACGTAGGAGGGCAAAACACACTATGGACGATGTGGGGCATGAGGCAAAGAATGGATACGCAGGTTGCGCGCAGGTCAGGGCGAAGGCACCAACATGGGGAACATCGGCTCCGGCAAAGCCGACTTTGGTGGTATGGCTACCAATGTCGACAACGATGGCGCCGACATCATCTGTTTGCAGGAGGGTGGGGTGCCAGGGAGGGTTAGAGGCACGAGGGCAGACGGAGGAGGAAGCGGCAGTCGATCCCAAGCACGCAAAGAGGTGGACGTACCACCGCCATAAAGGGCACCCGACATGATGTACGTTCTTGGAAAAAAAAAAAGGGCCCCCCAAAATCAAAAGCCGCGAAGATGTCCCAGCAGGGCTATCGCCACCACAGCCACAGACGCACAGCCAAGTCCAACAGCGGCCA
This sequence comes from Monosiga brevicollis MX1, assembly GCF_000002865.3. Classification (NCBI taxonomy): domain Eukaryota; class Choanoflagellata; order Craspedida; family Salpingoecidae; genus Monosiga; species Monosiga brevicollis. Next base: position 479,564 of record NW_001865059.1, read on the forward strand.
CACGCTCAAGCAAGCACCGCCCAGACACACAGCCCCGGACCCCGTGTTTGCTGCTCGTCGGCGCCCTCTCTCTCTCTCTCTCTCTCTCTCTCTGGGTCAACCGTCAAATCTCCTGGGCAACGAGGAGACTGGTGGAGATTCGGGAGCGAGCCCTCTTTGTCAGATCAAATTGTCAGACGAATACATTGCGTTCCCAGTTGTTCGTTATGCGTTGTGTGTTATGACATCGGAACAGCCAATGGGCAAATGTCAGCAAAGTGTAGAGAATATGTACCCTCCAAGGTGAGGATTATGTTATTTACCATTGTAGGTATTGGACTTTATGCATCAAAATAAGCTGTAAATGTTGTTCCAAGAGAGAGATGAAAGAACGAGAGAGAGGGAATGGCGGCATTTTCTCCCTCTCTCTCTCTCTCTCGTGTCTCTCACACTTTGCGCGCGCGCGCGCGTGTGTGTGTGTGTGTGTGTGTGTTGGTGCAAGAGGGGCGGTGGCGGTGGCGGTGTGTGTGTGTGTCGGTGTCGGGGTGTGGCGTGATGGAGGGGTTGTTGGGGTTGGATGATCCAGAGGTGACCCTCGCGCGGTTCCGGTCGCAATGGCAGCAGGAGGTATGTGGGTCTGGATGGCTGTGCGCGCTCCGTGTTTTTGTTTTTCAAGGGCTCCGCTGCTCGCGGTTGGCAATGGCGGTCGCTTCTGTGCGCGTCTGAGATGCTTTTGGGGCTCATACAGTCGCATTTCTCCCCCTCCTTTTTGTTTCCCTGGGGCGCGTAGCTGCAGCACCACGACACTCCATTGGAGCAACATCCCGATGAGCTGGTGGAGGTATCAACTCGCCCGCAAGCCAAAAGGCCGTCAGCATGTATCTTCTTTGCCTCACTGTCTGTCCTCTTTTGCTTGGCAGGCCCTGGCGCTGCATCAACAAGGCACCGAGCTTGAGGCGGCTGGCCAGCTTCATGAAGGTGTGTGTGACCCCCCTCGTTTGATTCTTCCTCAGCTCGGCCTTGTGTGAGCAAACTAGCTGACATCCGATCCGGCCGTACGGGTGATTGTTTATTTCAGCCATGCTCTTTTATCGGCGCGCCGCCAAGCTCATTCCTGACATTGAGTTTCGAGCTTACAAGCTCTCTGAGCGGCGACATCGTACGTACACTTGACTTCTTGCAGCAACCATATTGGGCACGCCCCCCACAGCTTGCGCCGCACAATCCAGAATCACTGACTTCCTGCGGAAGCAGGAGACGCGCAAAAGCGAAAACAGGCTCATGGCGCCGCGGCCACCACGACTAATAAAAGTGCAGCTGCCGCTGCCGCCGACGCTGATGTGCGTTCCAGCCTGAACGACCCTGCTGTACCCACACGCTGCTAGCATCCATTCACTAATGCAATGCGCATACTTGCCAACCGTCATCCAACCATCGATCTGTAGGCTGAGGAAGACGAAAGTCTTGATGCATTGGTCGCTCGTTTAGCTGCCCTCGAGCCTGTCGCTCAATCTCGTCATGCGGTCAGACCTCTCCCTGCCAAAATCTTGATCAAAGTCTCTCCACGTCTTGTCGCATCGCCTAACCTGTCCCCGCCCGTTGGGTTTGATGCCTTGTTTGGAATGCCACAGGCACCAGAGGGTCACATTGCCCTCCTGCCCGACGAGGTTTTATATCGCATTCTCGAGTTCTCCTTGGCACCCCATTACGTGCGTCCGGCGTGGTTGCTTGCTCACCCGTTCTCGCATGTTCCTGAGATTGGCTCCCTGTTGGCTGACGTGACCCATGCCATCAACACGTCATCCATCGAAAATAGAATTTTCAGCACGTGTTGGATTTTGCTCGCGTTTGCCGAAGGTTTCTCTTGGTGGCGCAAGCGCCTTCGTTATGGGTGCGGCTAGCGCACCGCGTGGCGCAGCCCATGAACAAGACCAAGGCGCTGACATTTGAAAGCCCCGCGCCCCACCCTTCCTGGCGCGCTCTTGCCTTCAACTACCCTCGTTGCTTGACCCACGGTATCTACGTCAGCCGTATCTCCTACGTCCGCGCCGGCGAGCAAGGGCTGGATCAACACTATGCTCCATACCACGTTGTCAAGTACTTCCGCTATCTGCGGCTCTTTTCAGACGGTCAGGCATCCACAACGACCTCTGCCGATCCACCCATTGCGGTTAGTTGGCTTTCTTCCGCTACCCGCTACCTTAAACCACCCAGCCTCTTTGGACCGCGCTCGTTTATCTCACATTCTTGCACGTGTCCAACTGCAGGTGGTTCAACGCCTGCGAAACCCTCGCAGCAATCACCCATCCATTGAACATGGCCACTTTGAAATTGGTCAGTTGTGCTTCCGTGTCTCGCCCAGACCCAGATCCAGACTCAAGGATACCCACAATTGGGCTCGCCACACTACGCCACATCTGAAATGCCCTTGATGATAAATCGCTGCGCAGAGGATGATCAGGTCTTGGTTGTGACGGAGCGGCTGGCGAGTGAGGCAGCCCGCAAACGACACGAGCAGCGGCGACCCAATGCTCGCCGACGCCACGTGATGGAGGAGGTGTGCTTTTTTGTGACCGCGCTGTTTTCTCTGCACTGGACCTGTGCGCGTTGCAAAACCCAGACTGATCTCGTTCATCCCTTTAGGAACACTTGGGGCCTAAGCGTGTCATCTTCTATTCAACCCTACGAGTGGGTCCAGATCGGAAGCACCATCCAAACCATCGCCTAGGTATGTCACTGGCATCCAGCGCGGGAATAAACCAAAGAACCTTTTTGTGCAGCGCATCGTCACGCTCGAACTTGTGTTGACGGCCTCTTCATTGTCCTTTGCCGCGTGTTTGCACACTACGTTTGTCAGACTGGCAAGGCTATCGCCTGCAACAGGAGAGCTGGGTCAGTCGCGCCCGCTGCCCACATTCACGCCCACTCTTTTCTCGCGCACCTCACCGAAACGACGCTGCCACCCACAGGAAGGACAAATGACCACGACCACTTTCGATCGGTCTGAGCAACTGAAACCATTTCAATTCTGGGCTGTGCCATCGTACGAAGGAGGACGCGACGCGCACGAGGCCGAGGAAGGAGATTGACCCCCTTGATTAGAGTAGTGCTTGGTTCATGACACAAATTTATCTCAGGTCTTGACCACAACTGGGTGCTGGTGGTGGCTCGACAAAAGATTCCCGATACCTCCGCGCGCACGGGTTTCATACATTCATGGCTCCATTACAAACGCTTTGCCCCTCAGTTTGGCGGGCAAGGCGCAGGCGATCAATTGTAATCACACGACACGCACGGCCGACATGGGTTCTTGATAGGGACATGGGGTCATACTCGCTTTGTTGAGAACCCGAGACAAGGAGATTGGGCAACCTCCTGGTCCCGCTAGGCCATCAACATGCTGATCATGTTGGGCGAGACACGCAACTCGGATGCAGGCAGGTTTTCGAAGCGAGGTGCATAACCTAAACCAACCATTTGCCAAGCAGTCAGCTCTGCGAGAGAAAGAGCGTGCCCATGGGTTTGAGTCTGACCTGAGAAAGTAACCCATTTCTGATCGGCCTCGCCCTTGAGATGAAAGCCGCTAAAGAGCAGCTCGCCACCCTCACCCTGTTGCACAAGCACGTGGTGGAGAGCCAAATGTGAGTTCTCGATCCAACATGGCGCATAGCTTGATGCACAAAAAGGCTCAGTGGAAGCCCACTCACCTTATCAATCTTGTCCACCTGGCCCAAATGCCAGTGGATGCCACTGGAGCGGTTGTAGTCATCGTTGCCTTTGTATCGGCCTTGCGGAAAGAACACCTGGGAGCCCACGCCAATCTCATCGGCTGCAGGCGTGATATCTTTGGCAACCAAACCAAACGGCTAGGTGTTTCATGGATACGGTCACGTTCACACAGGCAGAGAGGAATTAATGAGATGAGCATGTGTACAGCTACAGCGCACGACAGAGGTATCCTGAACCCCAGCGCAGACACAATGCAAGGCCACGGGGAGCGCATACAAAACCAAAAAAGGAAACGCAGCGCGTCCCACCTGATCACGGCCTGTGACATCACCATCGTCCCATTGAATCTCATACTTTCGTGTTTCACTACCCAACCAAAGTGCTAGTGATGAGCTGATACGCACGGCCCTTGATTCTTGAGAGGCAAGAACACCTCAACTGCGTCACGAGCACACCAATGACATACCGGTTGACGCTGATAACTTTGGCGGGATAGAACTGCCATCGCACCCAGTGCGAAATGACCTTGTCGCCAGGTTGAATCACGTCCAAATCCATGACTGGTGCTGGTGGCGAGGCACCCAAACTCGCCTTGTTGACGAAATAAACACGCGCACAAACAGGCAAAACAAATTCATCAACCTGAATGAGCGTGCTTGAGCCAAAGTCGACGGAGCTGACACGCGCGCCCACCTTGTCTGCAGCGACGTGCTTCTTGACTTGAGCCAAAATCGAATTCCACGCTCCTTGGTGGTTGGCTTCGACCAAATTGCGAAGTTGCAGAGGCTCGACGTGGGACTAAGAGGGTTTGAACGCACGGCAGGCGCATTCAGGGTTGCCGGCACAAGTAGGACACGGAGACTCTTTGATGTTTGTGCCTAGTTGGCTTTTTGAAGCTTTCACTTTGCATGACGGCGATGCTCGGAGCGGGGTCGTACCATGCCAGCAATGAGAAGGCCGACCACGGTCATTTGCCACTTGTCACCCTGGCCAACCACAATGGGCACGATGGGTTTTTTCAGACTCTTGCAGGCGAACTGAAATTCCGTCCGGCAGTTCTCCGACATGGCATACTCGTCGCTCACAAAGGCGACTACGAGCTTGGTATTTTGCAGGCCCTACTCTCGCAAAGAGATTGGATGAGATTCCGCGACTGCATAGCGGTAGGAGGGAGCATCCGCGTGGGCAGAGGAAGTCAGACGTCTGTCCGTGTGCGCAGGTGAAAAGAAGGCCTACCAGCGCAAGTTCTTCAAAGAGGCCGGCGCCACCACTCTCAAGGCGATCCACGTCGATCCAGACCTTGAAACCGTTCTGCTCAAGGAAGGATTTGATGCGACGCGGATCATTATACTCCGTACCTAGGGTTGTGTCAGTCTCCTGAGGATATGTGATAGAGGGGATTAGTTGGGTTGCGGTGCAAGACACAGGACGCACCGACGACATTGGAGACACCATCGACACGCTGAGCCTGGCAAGAGTTGTTCCAGCAGTAGGAGATGAAAACGTCTGTGGGCTAGATCGATGCAAGAAGGCCTGCCATTGAGCGTTCAAATGCGACGTGCAGTGCCATGCACAAAAGCCAAGGTTAAAGCTTGATGCGAAGCGGGCGGTATACATACAGCGTCGTCGGGAGCGGCACGCGGGTTGTTGGCCACAATGGCGTTGGATTGGTTGGGGTCGGCCAAAGCCGTGCGGACAGCGGCCACAAGTTCGTTGCGCTTGCTATTGTAAAGAGCTACATCTTGAAAGTTGATGTAGAGCTCTCCTGAGATGAGGAAGCCTACTACTGTCGTCTGTGCAAGCAAGGACAAAGAAATCAAACTGTGCGTGAGCCGCATCAAGGGCAGGGCCAAGCCGAGGCGACGCACAAGCGACTCGCCTGCCAATCCCAGGGCCCGCTCCCAACGACAATTGGGATGCAAGGCTTGCGGGCTGTCTTCTTGGCAAACTGGAAGAGGTTACGCGTGTCTTTGTCCTACAGACATTCAAGCCAAAAGATGAGATACCGCAGCACGACAGTTGGGTCATGGGCACATGATATGCTCAGGTCTGCCGGTGCACTGACCATAGCAAACTCATTGGAGACACATGCAACCACTACTTTGGCGCCACGCAAAGCTCGTGTCTGCATTGCAATTATCGAGAGAACAATGAGAGGCGCAAGGGTGGGCAAATGAAACGCGTTTAACTTTTGCAACACACCATGTGTGCGATTGATACGCCAGGATGCTCCTCCGGTACCCAACATGAGAGCCCAGCCGCTTCAATATCCGATCTGAGGGCGGGCCAGACAAATTAGCAATGAGCAAAGTGGGTGCGAGCGAGTGAGTGGGAGTCGCATGTAGGCAGCCACAGGCCTAGGGACAAGTTTGCCAAGTGCTATGTTGGCCGACGCACCGAATTTGTCTCGGATCTGAGGTCATGGCGTTGGCATCGGCGTAGTTGGGTAGCGCGTCCTGTTCAGCACAGACAGTAGCATGAGCTCTAAAGATGCCGCGGGCACGTTCCACCGGGGCATGCAACACAATATCGGCACCTTACCGGGTTTTGAATGCGAGTGCTTGCGTTCTTTGCGTGAAACATGAAAAAGACGTCACAGATGCGCACCTCCTGCAGGTCATTCGGTCGTGGGCCATGAGTGCAGATGCGAATCTCGGGGAGTGTGCATTGTCGCCGCAGACTTACCTCGCCATCATCATCGTCGTCTTCCATGGCATCATCAACAGCCATGAACACGTTTGGCGGCAAGCGGAGTCGGTCCAAGGGGTAGTTTTCAAAGTCTGGCGCGAGCATGGGATCCAGGACCAAGCAGAGTGAGCAGCAGAAGGCAAGCAGTTGGAAGTAAAAGGCTAGGAAAAGAAAAACGTATTTGACACTGACTCTCGTGATGACGCCTCTTGCCATCGGCTTCGCCCTTGAGGTGCTTTCCATCGTAGCGGGTTGTGCCATCGGGCAACTAAGGACAGATTTAGACCCAGTGGATGAATTTTCATCAGATTACCGCCGAGGGGTGAGAGCGGCAAGGCCGTCGATTCAAGCTGTGAGGCAGCATCGTACTTGATGTACGGCAGTGATTTCGCCCAGGTGCCAATGTTCTCCAGCCTCTCGATCAACTTCGGCTCGGTAGCGGCCTTGTGGAAACAGGATGGCCGTGCCCACACCCACTTCATCCTGCTCAGGCATCAGATCGAGGGCCACATGCTCCAGATGCTGCGGGGATAGCAGCCATGCATCAATATACAGGTGTAACGAGGCTCGTCGAAAGAGCCATTGCGTCACTTTGGGCGCTACACGAGTGGCGACCTAGGGATGAAACTAGATGGCCAACCTGTTCGCGGTGCGACGTATCGCCATCGTCCCAGTTGACCGTGTACTTGAGGGAGCGGGGATCAAAAGCGGCAACACGCGCGGGATAAAACTGCCAGCCGATCCTGGAGGGAAGTCACATCGTAATCATGACCACGATTGCACCGCTCCTGTTCGTGGCGCTTGAGGGGGTTGCGGGTACCGACCAGTGGGCAATGACTTTGTCGCCGACTTGGGGCACGCGCTTCTGCACAGCGGTTGCTTTGGTATTCTTGCGGGGTGAGAGTTGCTTCGTGGGAGATGCTTGCTTGAGGCCCGTGACCTGGGCCTGGAGCTCATCCCGTTCACGCGTGGTCTGAGCCAATTGTTGCTGGGTGCCTGAGTCATAGGTAGGTGGTCAACGAAGCGATACCATTGATGAGCTGCGGCTTTGAATATGCCCAGTATCACCGAGCGGGATCGACCTACGATCGAGTTCGTTTTCTTTGTCCTTGAGGGCTCGCTCCAGAGTCGCGATCCGGTCGCGATATTCCTGTTGTCGGGATCGATTGCATGATCGATCAGTGAATACAGGCAGCGAGGCACAATATCGGGACAGACGAGAGGGCACGCAATGGCGGGGCGCGCTATGGTGGGCAGACCTTGAGCACAGCCTCATGCTGTTCCACTGGAATCATACTGGCGGTATGTGATTGCGTGATGCACGCGTTACCCATGATACCAGTCCAGCGCGCGGCTGCTTGAGAGTCAGAAAAGTGAGTAGCAATCGGAGAGTGGGGCAGGGGGCGGAGTCAGCAAGGCACGATGGAGTTGAGTGCCACTCGAGCCAGACAGAGGCGATTCTCGCACAGTAATCTCCTCATGTCCTCCCCAAGGGCACGACAACGTACCTCGTGAAGATCGTGTGGGATATACCCACGGCCACGGCCACGGTAGTCGTCAGGGTCTTTCCCCTCGTCAATCTGGATCCACAAACAAACAAATGCGGTTTTCTGGCGCTGGCGCTGGCGCTGCACACACACACACACACACACACACACACACACACACACGTCCCAAAAAAACTCAAAAACACACACATACAACAAAGGATTATAGAGATGGAGATTGTTGGTGAGGACAGTTTCAGAGATGCATGCGAGTCAGAGTAAAAAACGGAGCGGTTATAGTATGGATATTAAGCGTCATAAGAGGAGGCGTCATTCTTTCAATACGACAAGAGAGGCGAGAGAGTCTGATGGGCTTGACTGGCGGATCGGACGCCGCCCATACGTAAGTACGGGCGCACATGAGATGTGTTCTGCCACGCGGCGTCCTCTGGGTGTGTGGTTGACCGGTTTGCATTGTCTTTGCCATCGCTTGGTGCAAAGGAACAGTCCAGCTGGAACCCACGAAAATGATTGGATTCGAGTAGGACAGCCGTGTCCGTTTGCCTAGCCGAGGGTCCGACCACGGCATGGCATCGCCGCGCAGTCTGTGATGGATGTGCATGGTTGGGGACAAAGGCAGGAAAACAAGGCATTCTGGTTGAAACTTGATCCCAGACTTCATGTGCTCGGTCAGGGCCGATTCGGAGGTGATTCATGATGCCGCAGCATGTTGCAGACTGCGTTGGGGCAAATGTTTGGCATGTAGAGAAGAAGAAAGGACGAAGCGTGGTCGCAGCCTAGAGATGCGGGCGTCCACAAGGAATAGGGGAAACGGTTGTGGTGCTCTTGGTGGTGCTGAAGGGATAAGAAGAAGGGGATTTTTTTTTTCATATTTTTATATTTTTGGCAAGGTTCAGTTTTCGCGGCCTGTCACTACCCTATCTGCTGCTTTTACCAGCTGGCAGGGAGACGGGGCCTCGGTAGGTCCTGGGTGGACGGCGAGAGTTGGTCATGGAAACGGTCACAAGAGGCGTTTAGACAGTGCCCGAAGACATTTGCGATGCCTTGGAAGCTACAAGGGGGTAGGAGATTGTTGTATAAGAGCAGGCATGAGATGAGCTATGGCAGAGGAGGTAGAAGGGAATCGTGCCAGGTATGGGTCGAGTGACAACACTGACCGGCCATGGGGCTGGTTTCTATCGCGCCAGCGGGCAGCACATTCGGGGTCGACTCGACAATTTGGCGCAGACGCATCACTATGGGCATCAGTGCAAGGCGGGGGTGATGAGCGGGTGATGAGCGAATCGACGGGTTGGTGAGTCACGGCGGCGGGCAGAGGCAGCGCATACTTTGCTCCTCAAGGATGGTGGCTCGTGCTTCCTCGGTCTCGGCGGTCTTGGTGAGGCTGGGGTCGGGCTTTCGGCAGCCAGGGAACAGAATTAGCAGGGCGGACATGTTGTCCTTGGAACCAAGCTCTAGGCAGTAGTCGAGAAGCAGGTCGGCGATACGCTCTGCGTCGTAGCCGCGCTCGAGGAAAAAGTTGACAACCAGTTGGACACCCTCGTTGGTCAGCACGTCCCAGATGCCGTCACAGGCCAGGACCAAGAACTCATCCTTGGGAGTTCGGGAGATGCTGGTGGTGTCCGACAACGCGGTCACCTTCTGCTCCTCGGGCTTGAGGTCTGGCCTATCCTTGTATTCGTAGTCACCAATGGCACGGGACACGGCCAAGTTACCGCAAACGCGGCCCATCTCAATGAAACCACCCGCGTTCTAAAACAGGACGGCGGCCAGGGCAGCGCGATGCGATGCGATGCCAACACCATACAAATGAGTGTTTGGTCACGGCTGGAAAAAGTGCGAGATGCACGGCAAAGCAAACGGCACCTTGATTCGCTGTGTCTCAATCTCATCTGAGGGCTTGTGATCAGAGGTGGCAAACTTGACCTTGCCATCCGACACTAGCACAGCCCGGGAGTCACCTGTTGGTGTCAAGCCGGCGGACGTGACGTGAGTTTGTTTCGCGAAAACCAAAGCACTGGGCCCGGCAAAGAAATCAACAAGTGAAGCACGAGACAACCAGACACACGAGCAGGCAGTGCACATTGAAACGAGGACAAAAGAAAAGCGAGCCAAGAAGAAAAGGAAGCGCAGGGATGCTTGGACACGACGGCCCAGAACAGGCAAAGAAACAAGCTACAACAACATCATCGGCGACAAGTCCTCGACCAAGAAGCGACAGGATGTCACGCGGATGGACTACGCATCAGAGGAAATGGCGTCGCGCGGATTGTGAACGAACCGCAGTTGCACAGGACAACGGAAGTCTCAGTGACAAAACCGCAGATGACGGTTGAACCGGAGCGGTCGTGGCCGGCCTTGAGCCTGAAATCAAGGAGGGAGGCGTAGGGGAAGTGAGGGGATAAAAAGACACGTCGGTGGCCAGCTTCAAGGGAAAAGGCCAAGAGGGAAAAATGACGTACTGGGGGTGCTTCTCCTTGATGGCTTCATCCAGCTCGAAAAGACCCTTGGACAGGACCTGCTCGAGGTTGGCAGCCGACTGCCAAGGTGCGGAAGAGAAAAAGTGAGACACGCATTCAAAAGAGGGCAAGACGTGATGATGGGGGGGGGGTTCTTATCAACGCCACATGGGTTTAAAAGTTTGGTTGCGAACAAACCTTATCACCCTTGGTGTAGGCTTCGGTGCTTGTAATGGCTTGGATAAAAATCTCGCCGCTGGAAGGAGCAAAAAAGAGAAGCAAAGGCATGAGAGAGAGAGAGAGAGAGAGAAAAGGGGGGGATGAGTACACGCTTATATGTGTGTGTGTGTACATGAAAAGGGTGGGGTAGAGTGAGACCCATTTGGGTCTCGAGGGTGATTGATGGTTTGGCTTGCAAGATTGGCAGACGGCGAGACATACGCTGTGGTGGAGACGGTTTTGCCACCATGACCATCAAAGACTACAACGGTTGAGAGTTAAGGGGATGAGACGCGATGGACAAGAGAAGGTGACAGAGAAGGGGCAAAGAGGGAGCCAAAAAAAAAAAAACCGGTCAGAGGTTCAGACGCACCGGCAAAGAGAGCGCCGTTGGGCAGATTGGGCAGGTCGGCCGAGACAGCATGGGCATCCTGTTGTGTCGACGTCAACAGGGTGAGACAAGGACGGGGACACCAAGAGAAATAAATGTGGCCAGAAACAATCGAGCGAGGAGGGGATGGCCCGCAACGCGAGACGGCTTCAACGCGGCATGGGGGTCCTGGACAAGTCAGGGGACGTACCTCCATGTGGATGCGCCAGCCCTGCATGGAGCTCAGGGCGTAGCTGAGGCCATTGGGAAGGGTGGCAGCGTCATGGTGTTTCTCCGTGACGGGTTTCTCGAGAAAGGCGCCCATGGTCCAAGGTCTCGTCGCAACGACGACGACGCGGCGGCGATAGGTATCGGTGCGTGGTGGTGCAACGGAAGGGGAAGGCGACTAACTGGAGCGTGTGATGATGAGGATGATGATGACCCTACAACCCCCCGCGCGCGCGCGAGGGAGACACAACAAGCGCACACAATGCGAGGCACACACGATGAGTGACAGATGCCAAGCGGGGACGATTAAGCGCAAGCCAAGTCAGATGCCACATCCCCCATGGAGTCACACACGCCGCCTTCTCCCCAATCTCCCCTCGGCCATGCATTCAACGCGCTGCCATGGATTTTTTTTTACCCCGAGAGCTCTGAGAGAGAGAGAGAGAGAGACGAGAGCTCTGAGAGAGAGAGAGAGAGAGAGAGAGAGAGAGAGAGAGAGAGAGAGAGAGAGAGAGAGAGAGAGAGAGAGAGAGAGAGAGAGAGAGAGAGAGAGAGAGAGAGAGAGAG
>NW_001865059.1:491739-541586 GCF_000002865.3 Monosiga brevicollis MX1
GAGAGAGTGAGAGAGAGCCCGAGAGAGAGAGAGAGAGAGGGAGACAAAGAGAGCAAGAGAGCAAGAGAGAGAGAGAGAGGGAGAGGGAGTCATGATCAGCCAAAGAATCAAAACAGTCAGCATTGCCTTAACAACGTTCAGGGGCAAGGGCCGCAATCTCAATCATTGGATGAGGGGTTTCAGGGCGATGGCAGCTGGTCTGGCTGTTGAATCTTGAATCGACACGGCCAATGGCAGGAGTGGCTTTGGGGATCAAGTCTGGGGTCAGCAAGGAGCACGCACAGACTGTACCGGGTAGAAAAGTGGCGCTCTTAAAGACCAAAGCCTGCCCATAGTCAGTGTGTTATTACAAGCAGACGACGACCGCGCGTTGTGTCTCCCAAATGTGGCCGTTGAGAAACGCGCACGCTCTCCGCTGTGGTTGGCTCCACCCTTGCATTCATTTTGCTCCTGTCCTGCTCTCGCACATCCGAATCAACCGGGTTCTTCCCGTTACCCGATCACCTGGCCGCCAATACACTCGGCTCGACCCCCCAAGCAGCCCAGTCCAGTCAAGGTCTTACCGGTGCTGTTGACAACGCATGTCTGTGTTACGGTCAGGGAGGGCGTTTGGGTGTGACGGCTAACACGAGGTTTCGCATGTAAAGCGATCTCCATGTGTGATGTGATGAAACATGGTCAAAGGGGGTCAGATGTTATACGGGCTTTTGCTTTCGACCCCCCACCCCAATGGCACACGTAGCGAGTCGCATGTGGTGGGGGTGTCAAGCCAGTTGCAGCAATTCTCAGATGTCAGAATGTCAGAAAATATAGGGCGCCGAGCGAGAAAAGTCAGACTTTTTTTGGCGGGCCGGGGAGGGGTCATGGCGCTGACGGTGATCGTTATGCGGTACTTAAACTGGCGCAGTCTCGCCGATCTTCACAAGAATGTTCATGTCCATTTCAACACACAACACCACAGGCCCGACAATTTCCACCTTTTTTTTTTTTTTTTGATTTGTTCTTCTTTTTCCTATCTCCCTCGACCGATGAGCGTGCTTGATTCCGCCTTGACGCCTGATCGGATCGGGGGATAGAAAGACTCGAATAAAGAGCAATTGCAGCGAGCTCGGATAAAGTGTTGACCCGTTGACAAATTACACCGTTCATTCATGCACACCACAACAGTAGAATCCAAAAGGGTAGAGATCACCAAACCAGCGCTTGGAGACGGATTCAATCGCAGCACATGCTCATGTGCAGTGCACATCCAAATCATCTACCGCCATGATCGCCAAGCACAGCCCAGGATGAGAGCACTCAAGGTTCCCCTCCACACACCTGACGCATCGACGCCGCATCACAGTGGCGCCACAGATCAGCCTTTGAACATACCCGGCTCCTCGGCCACACGCGGCGTGCTGTCGTCAATCTTATACATGTCCAAGACCTCACGCTCAATCTCGTCCGTCTCACCAATGACCACCAGTGAATGGAGCGGAGGGCCAAAGTCCACCGTCACCAACTGCAAACCCAACCCAACAGTCCCCAGGTAAAATCAAGGTCAGGAGCACGCAATTGTGCTTGGTAGGGGCGACGAGTGTCTACTTATAACATTTCCATTATTCTTCATTGTCCCAAAGTGCCCGCAAAAACCAGCTCACCTCACTGAGCGTGCCAAAGACAATGCGCTGGTCCGTGCAGCCAACACGGGCCACTCCTACGGCCAGGCTGTCGGGGCCGCACACGCCCTCACCATACTTTTCCTCGACCTCCAGCAATTGCTTCGCACACTACTTTGCAAATCAAAGTGTATCAGCGCAGTCGACCGCGCAGGGTAGCACGACTGGCTCCGTTGGAAGCCAACTCGCACCTGGTTCACGGTCATGTAGCGCGGGGGCTCAAAGATCTTGCGACCCTTGATCAGGTTTTCAATTGACTGTTCCTTCACCTTGATGTCTTTTTGCGGTGCCACAGCCCAGGGTGAGAGCGGGCAAGACGACGCGCCTGGCCTCAAGGTGCAGCTGGGCCTCATGTCAGCCCATGACGTACCAACAAGACACAACGTGTGCAGACCCATGTCCTTGTTGGCCTTCATCTTGGCATAAAACGAGTCTGGACGCCACTGCTCCGTAAAAAAGACAATGCTCACCTATCAGTCAGGACATGCAAACACGTCAAAAGACACGCGTGGGTAGAGTCTGGGCCGGCTGGCTGTTGGCAGACCCTCACCGTGCGTCCAAAGTTGTAGAGTTGGAGCCCACAGCAGCCGATCGCGTTCATGATCGAGGCATTGTGCACGGCTTGGCAAGGCACCTGATTTCGCGACCAGGAGGAGGCATGGGTCAGTTGGCGGATACACCGGTGCGACTGAGCCTCGGCGGCGTTGCAACGTTTGACTCCTGTTCATAATGCAAGTGCACGCGGGAAGAGTGAGGCGCGCTGACTCACGCCCAGGCTCTTGCAGCGGGTGACAAGGTCGGTGTGCGTGGTGGCAGCAAAGGGGTCGCCCACCACCAGGAGGGCAATGTCCTTCTCCTTGGCCGGGAGCAACAAACGCTCTTCGCACTGCTGCTCCACAAGCTCACGGTCAGCAACCGTCACGGGACGTCCATAAAAGGCTTCCTGCGTGTGAGCGCACCGCCGTCAGGTCATGCCGCCATGGCAAGGGCGCGCGCGGCAAGAGTATCAATGCCTGTCTGTCTGTCACACAGGGGACACGAGTGGGGGTCGGGCATTTGCAGGTCCAGCGCACCAGCTTGTCACTGTTAACCATCAGAATGGCCGTGTAGGCCTCGAGAAACACTTCATCACACCGCTTGACAATCTCGAGCCCGCGCGCCGTGATATCCTGCCGCCCAAGCCACGTGGCCCGTGAGTGCCCTTGCCCGCGCCATCAAGCATCAATCCCTCCAAACAGGGTGATACCACACCGCCATTCCTCACAACACCCACGCCCAGAGGGTGCGAGGGAGATGGACAGAGACCGACCTTCTCATCGCTCAAACCCAGACCAATCAGGTAAAACATCCTGCCGGTGCCTGCTCCCCCTGCTGCGAAACTGAGAGACGGAGAGCGACGGAGAGAGAGAGAGAGTTTGAGAGTTTGAGAGTTTGAGAGAGAGAGAGTTTGAGAGTTTGAGAGAGAGAGAGTTTGAGAGTTTGAGAGAGAGTTTGAGAGTTTGAGAGAGAGAGAGTTTGAGAGTTTGAGAGAGAGTTTGAGAGAGAGAGAGAGAGTTTGAGAGAGTTTGAGAGAGAGAGAGAGAGAGAGAGCACATAAAAGTCTGACAACACATTGTCAGACAATTGATGCACGCGGGTGGGTGTCACCTGAATTTTTTTTTTTAAGAGCAAGAGGGCACGGCGGCGGGGGTGTGTTGATGGCTTGATAGGGTGGTTCTGGACTTTGTGAGGAGAGCGCAGCTGGTGGTTCTGGGCTTTGGGAGGAGAGCGTGGTGGGTGGCGGGTGGAGCGCTGTTTGTGGCTGGGACTTTTGGGGTAGATTTTGTGCGGGTTGGAGCAGGGCAGCCATGTTTGTGCATCGATGCCGTGTGTTTCAGGCGGCGCAGGCGCAGCGATGCGGCAAGTTTGGAGCGCGGTTGGCGCCATTGGCGCAGCCGCACGCCGTGGCCGTGGCCAGTGACGATCAGGTGTTGGTGGTTGGAGTCGAACCAGCCCCGGCAGCAGAGTTGCAGCAAACATCGGGTGCCATCTACGCTTCCAACGAGCTGCGCGCCAGCTACCAGATGCCCATTTCCTGTCACCAGCGTTCCAACGCCGTCATCCAATCCCTTACGGCTCACTACTTTCAAGATCGCGTCGCACTCCTAGCATGCGACAACGCTGGCCACTGCACCCTCTCAAAGCACATGGCCAGTCAACTGGGCCAGCCCCAAGCCGCCCTTACCGATGCGGACCCCCTCGAGCACACCCACTATACCCTGCCCGTCACCAGTGCTGGTGGGTCCGACGCTTTTGAACAAGGACGCTGCGCCCTGAAATACCACCTGCGTCCTTAAGCATCAGCTAGGAATCGACCTCACCGCGCGCCTCACCCAATCTGCTGCTCTTGCTTGTCCGTCAGGCTGGGTCAAGGGTGCCTATGCCCCCGAGCATGATGCCGCGGCCATTGTTCACAACCCATCGCGCACTCTCTACATTTATAGCGGCCACACGTGAGTCAGAATGTTATTTGCTCAGTACACTGTCCACATTGGCCACGCACGCCCTTCTCCGCCCCGACTCATGCGCGCACGCCGCGCCCGAGACACAGCCTCCAACACCGCATCGTCCTGCAAGGACCACCGCACGACGTGCGCTTCCACACGCTACCAAAGCGCGGCGAGCCCATTGTGTTGGTGGCAGAAGGTTGGTCCGCTTTCGCTCGCAGCATCCATTCCACGTGCTTTCTCGTTCATAGCCCCCTCCCTCATGCAAGTTGCCGGCCCACGCGTCCAGGTCGAGCCGTCTCGACCTTTGACGTCAAAACAGGCAAACAATTGCGCCGCGAGCTCATTGCCAAGAAAGCACTCTACACTTTGGCCGTTGCGCCCGGTGTTGTAGGCGCTGCCGGTGCCGAGCGCAACACCATCGTCTGTGACGTCAGCAATTGGACTGTCAAAGGCATCGTCCGCAGCGCCCTCAAATACGAGGTCACCTTTTGTGACTTTGCAATCTCCCCCAACAGCAAAGAGCTCTCT
This sequence comes from Monosiga brevicollis MX1, assembly GCF_000002865.3. Lineage (NCBI taxonomy): Eukaryota > Choanoflagellata > Craspedida > Salpingoecidae > Monosiga > Monosiga brevicollis. Next base: position 496,418 of record NW_001865059.1, read on the forward strand.
CCGCTGGCATTTGCCGGAAGCTCCACCGACTCGGAGGTGGCCTGCGGAAGCTGGCAGAAATCCTACAAGGTGCGCGCCTGCCTGGTCGACATTGTCACAGGCGCTCTTTTTTTTTTTTTTTTTTTTTCTGTCTGACCTGACCTCCGTTCATGCCCCCTGGCTAACCATGCTCCCCATTCACGCTTGATAGCTGGCCAAGTCCAATGCTCGATCGACAGAGCTTAGCAAAAGCTTTCGTGCCGAAAGTCGCTACGTTGGCTTGGGGCGCAGTCTCAATTCAAGTACGTCTTTTTGCCCACTGCCCTGCGTGTCGACACGTGCACCACTCGTGCCCCTCACTTGCTCACACCATGTCCAACTCTGTTTCGACGATTCGACGCGCAGACAATCTGTGGGGCTTGACGGTCAGCGGTATGCTATATTGGATGCAAAACTTTGACTGCATTGGTCAAGCCGCCGTGACAACCACCGACGCCGTGACAACCACCGACGCTAGCGGTGAAGCTTCCGGAGAGCCTCCAGCGCAACGAGCCAAGCTCGAGGAAAATTGATCCCGTCTCAGAAACGTGCATGCAATTGATGGGTTTCAGTTGAGCTCTTTTTCTTTCAGCAGCAAGGATTACTGTGCTCTTTGTCACCGCATCGCAGCGCGAGCCCAAGTAGACCGGTGCTCCATTCTGAATTTCCACCAGAGAAGAAATGGCGGTGAACGCAATGGCAAAGAAAGCTCCTAAAATTGTACCTGCAAATGGAAAAGTGCCCTCATACTCTCTTTTTTCTTCCATGTGAGCACAGTTATGTGCACTCAACAGGAGAGTGTTGTCTATGTAGCAAGGCAGACTCGCAGCCAACTGCACGGGAGATGTTCAGCTCAGATTGGTCTCGGTGTGCTCTGACGAGTCCATGAGCTCTGCTGGCGGTGTCAGGCCGGAGGGACAAAGAAGGCCCGAGGATATCGACACATTGTAGAGGCATTGCTCCAACTCAGATACACTCATCGTAAACTGCTTGGGCAAGTCACGCAGCGATGGGTCACATTGGTAGTGAACCGTGGCGCGACGTGAAAGGCCGGGGACACAGGTGTCCCCATGCTCAAACACGTGACGCAACACGAGAGGCCTAAGTCCACACCAGTACGTGTATGGCCACAGCGTTGATTGAGAATTCAAGGCATATAGGGAACCCAAAGCGATTGAGGGACTGGTGGTAGCATGTAGCACGGATGACCTGGACACTGCCGCTGGAAACCCAACATGTACGTACGTATTGGCCTGCTCAACATAGCCACGCACATCCACGCCGTCCATTACAGTCTAATAAGCCAACCCAGATGCAGTGCGCTTGTCATCACAAAAGCTATGAATCCAGTGGCAGGCAGGAGGGTTTTAGTGCAACTGTTGAGGGTCGCGGCTGTACCTGTACTTGATCCAAGGTCTCAGCCGCCCGTACTGCTTCTGCCACATGACTATCGAGCAGCAAGCCTGTTAGGCAAATGCACAGGGTTCCATCATTGTAGACGAAAATCACACACGCACCGTACGCCCAAACTGTACTCGATCTGTATAGTGCCCTTCTCCTGGTGATATTGTCGCGCAAAGCGTCCAAAGCACACCTCGTACGTCCTGCAATTCAAACCAGAACCACGCGAGGGTTGACAGGATCAATGAATCCAAGGTGTTGAGCAAAAACCAAACACATCACGACGTTGTACCGTACCAATAATCTGCTTCATGCTTGAAGCAAGCATCAACCAAAGTTTGAAGACGCTCCAAGCGCGTCAGCTGCATGAAGCCTGCGAGTGAGAGGCGACGACGCTAACTGTTGCTGCACTATGCTCACTCAATTGATTGGAAGCGTACTGCAACGTACCGTATCGGCAGGCGCAGCTGGCGCCGCATCGGCTGGGCTTGTTGGCTTGTCCTCCTTCATGGCAATAATGCCAGCCTTGACGGCTTCTTGTAACAAATCGCGGACGTCTGGCTTTTCGCCGGCCGCCTTGGCTTCGGCCACCTGTGCTTTGATTTTGCTGAGAAGCGCCTCGGCCTCCTCGTCAGAGCCCGTGACTTTGATACGGTTTGCGGATGGCATTTCGGGAACAGTGGGCTCTGCGAGGCCAGCCTGCGTCTTTTGCGCAGCCTTGAGTTTGGCCTCCGGATCCTGCAGCAGTGCAGCGGTGGGCTCGGCCGGTGGTTGGGCAATGCCTTGACCTGAGCGTGCGGCAGGTGCGGCAACGAGTGTCAAGGTCAAGATATGACTGTATTCTGGACGTCGTGATCCGACACGGTGACCTGGTGCAGCACTAGTAGAACTGGAGATTTCGAATCTTTTTTTTTGGCATGGCAAACCTTACCAAAGAGCCGGAGAGCTCGCGGAGTTCGATGGCAAGTGCGGCGTACACTAGGCTCGGGAACATCTGAATCAGCTTGTACAGAGGGCATTTCACCTGAAAGGACATCATGACGACACGAGAGACCGAACAATGAGCCATGAAAAGCGCCCGGAAACACACAGAATGTCAATGGTTTGCGGTGACAGGAAATGGTGGGGTTGGACCCTACCAAGGATGGGAAAATAATGGGCTTCAGTATTGAAGACATGACCGCCTAGCAAAAGATGCGAGCAGCAAAAATTGAGGCATTGATCTAAAAGGATACCACAGACCGCTGGAGCCAGTCGAGGTCAGCTGCGGTATGCATGCCCATGGTCGAGGGCAAGCGTACCGCGATGGATGAAGTTGTCCTCATCAAAGAGCAGGAATAGGTACTTTAGCGTTTCGGAGAGAAAGAAGGACTCCATCCGATCACCCAGCGCATGCGACTAAAAGTTGACAAAGTCAATAATAGATTTAAGTCTCAAGCGCGTTCCCACCCACGACCCTGAGAGAAGGGCACGGGTCCCACCTGTACGTCAGTGACGACTGCGTAACCACATGGTCGACGCGTTACGGTCTGGAGTGACCGAATCATCTGGTCACCGACATAGAGCCAAAGTGGATCCTACGACATGGCAAGGCGCGTCAGGGTCAGAGCGGCTTGGGGGTCCTGGCGCTCACATGCTCACACAGATGGTGCAGAATGTTTTCGCTCAGTTGACGCAACCCCGTCGTTCTCACCGACCTTGGTGGCACGATAAGTATACATGAGGCTTTCGGCCAACTCGGGCCGCAAAAAATATGCCTTGAGGTCAAACGGAAATTCCCCCGTGTTGAGATTGTATGCCTCGGGAACAAATCCAAAGCTGTGGAAAGTACAGTTGATTGAGCCCTTCGTTGACCAACACGAATGGTGCGAGCAAGCGCGGGCACGCACAGGCGCCAAACGTCTTGAAAATTAAGCAGCGTGCGGTGAGCCGCCGCCACATCTCCGTAGAGCGCTTGCAATCCGGGCCAGAAGGCAGACAACGCCGTAAACCAAGGCAGCGACTTGGCGCCGGACTTCATATTGGCATCAAAGTACCAGTCGTTGACCTTCATTTTAGTCGCCGTAGCTGCGTACAGGGGTTCTAGCATGTGTAGATACTCCTCGTCACCCAGCATGATATAGCCTGGGGCCAGTGCGCCACCGGGCGTGCCACAGCAAGTGAGGAGCCGTCGGCCATGATTTCTGGTGCGCGAGAAAGCCGGTGGGGGGCCGAGGTGATTGGCACACCTTTGACAAGATACTCGTAAAAGCTATCCTGATTAGAGCCGATGCCCGCGTCCAGAAGGGTCCAGCGCCCTGTGATTTGGCCACCGAGGTGCGACGGTAAAGCATGAGCTGGCTGCGGAGAAAGACCGGTCATTCAGAACCAGCAGACGAAGCGTGATAAAGGGATGTATCGAGCACCTGTCCGGGTATCAATGTGATTGCCCACGAGGTCGTGGCGGGAGCGGCGGGCAAAGAGCCCTCGTAAAGCGCCGCGTGCAGCCACAAGGAATTCAGGTCGCCCTAGATTCAGCGCAGCAAGCAGGGTACACAGGCAAATGAAACAGCGCAAGCGCAGTGGCGCCGCTGCGCCAATGCAGCCAAAGAGCAGCGGCAAAGGGGGTGGCGGGGTAGAAACCTGTGAGATTGCTGAGGAGACCAAACTCGAGCAAGTGAGTTCCAGCCGCGGCCAAACTGGAAACCGGCGTTTCACCCGGCGGAACACCATGTCGAAGATTGACAGTGCCAAATGGAATTGCTGCGATAATGGAGAAGGAGGAATAGCAAATATGGGGTGTGGTTGGTGAGGAGTGTACAGGGTGTGAAGACAAGAAAAAAAAGCAAGGCAATGGGTTGCTTGGGGTGAACCTGTGGGGGTGTCAAAGGCGGGCAGGAGGCGATCGCCCAGGTCTGTGGCCAGGTCGAGCAGTTCCTGATGATATGGGCCTTGCAGCTGGTCTTGAGCCTTCAAATCCGCGGCGACAAGGTGGGCAGAGAGAAGGCCTCCCAGCATACGAATGGTGGTCTCAAAGACGGAGACGTTCTTGTCAATGTCAAAATTGAGATCGCGGATGGTGACACGCAAGCCAGCCTCGAAGGCACTGGCATTCCCGAGCACATGGAGACTGCGGGGAACGGACACGACCAGCGTTGTGAGCCGGGCTGACGGTGTGCGGGGGTGGGTTCGGGGACGCGACAGCGCAAGGTAGGGCCGGGCTGACACACGTGTCGAGACTATCGATGAGAGTGAGCGAGTAGGGCCCCCAAGTGTCGCGACCGGTGCAGCTGAGGGGCTGCAGCTCGTCATGAGGAAAGGCGTGCTCCATGTAATTGTCGAATCCATGCTACAGCGCCAATGCAGCAAGTGAGGCGGGCGCTGCCTGAGAGCTCCAGTGATCAAAGTGCCGGCGCGCTCTCAACTGAGCAGGCGTCGCAGGCCCAGAGCAGCCATCAAGCCAGCAGCGCGCGTACATAAAACATCTGGCGCACTTCCTCACGACGCTGTAGCCGATACTGCGTCAAATTCCGCACACGCGTAGGATACCACAAATCATCGCCCACGGACGACGCCCCAGCCCACGACCACGGCTGGCCCAACCAACCAACCAGCCCCAGTACCAAGCCCACCACACGATGCACCCCACCCATCCCGACCATGCCTCACACCCTCCCCACCTCTCCCCCCTCCGTCCCCCTCCTCTCTCTCTCGATGATGTCTCTCTCTCTCTCTCTCTTTTTCGCTCTCTCTCTCTCAAAAGCAGAGAAAAAAATTTTAAAATTTCACACACACACTCTCTCTATAAAATCTCTCTCTAAAATAATCTTGCTCTCTCGAAAATTTCTCTCTCTCTCTAAATCTCTCTCTCTCTCTCCATCTCTCTTGTCTCTTCTCTTCCTCTCTCTGTCGTTATAGGGGGTAAAAATAGAGCTGGTGCAGCTGTTGTTGGGGGAATAGTGATATTAAGAGGTATTTTGTTGCAGCACTTTGAGAGGTTATTGCAGATTGTGTGTGTGCAACAGGCTCCGGGAACTTTTTGCGGGGGTGCAAACGGCAGCGACGGCTCTGGCTCTGGCTCTGGATCGATCGCTTCTGGTTCTTTGCCGTTGGATAGCAGGCGGCCTGGCTCGGCGTTGAGGATTGCGTTGCCTGAGCGTGGGTGTGAGTGTTGGGGGGGTTGACGGGGCGAGGCCATTCATATCCTGACTCGGATCGTGGGGCTGGCTGCACGTGAGGGACATGATGGCAGCCTGGCGAGCCTCCGGGACCGTGCTGGCAATGCTGGCGGTGCTGGCAGCGCGACCGCTTACTGTTCGCGCTGATTATGAGCTGATGAAGGGGGAAGCCGAGGGTCAGGCACCTGAAGCCCGTTATTGCCCCTTCAACTCTGACAACAAGGTTGTGCGGTTTCAAAGCCTGTACACGCCCCTCAGCCTGCAAGCAGCTGGGCTCCCTGAATATCAGACGCTTCGCAATGTTGGTTTGATGGTCAAGGTGGCTGCCACTTCCGGGTTTGACTTGCCTGCTCTCAGCAACATTCGTCTGGCCTATTCCTGGATCGACGGCTTCTTGACCGCATCCAACCTCCTTCAAAACTACGGCTCTGATACGACCTTTGCATACATGGTATGGCTCCTTACCGGCCTCTCACTTTGGTTGAAGAGACAGACAGAGAGACAGAGAGACAGAGAGACAGAGAGACAGAGAGACAGAGAGACAGAGAGACAGAGAGAGCGACACACACACACACACACACACACACACACACACACACACACACAGAGGCGGCGAGGTTGTCGCTTTCGATCCGACGACTTGGGATCTCCTGCTTTTCGCCTCATGTCGTGCCTCGTCCACCCGTTGATTAGACGCCAACGGTGTGCAACACGTGTGCCAATCAAACCCGTACCGTGGACTCTGATGAGCTTGTGCAAGGCACTCGAGTCGTCTTTGACATTGAATTCTGCAACTTGCAATGGGATGGCAGCAGTGGCCTCCTCCTCGAGTTTAGTATGGACGCCGATGTAGCAGCTACCGGTAGCAGTGGTCCGTAAGCCGCACCCAGGCAACATGGCGTCCCTTTTTCCAGTCTGATACCCTGGGCGCAATCGCATTGTCGCTCATCCAGCCCCGTCCCCGCCTCAGCTCGCATTGGCTTCAAGGATGTGACCCACAGCAGTGGCAGCGTATACGCCCAAATTCCACTTTCGCAAGCCAGCTGCTGGAATTCAGTTCCCTATCCATGGGGCCAGCCTGGAAACTGCCCGGCCAGTCCCGCGGACGGCGCGTGGATGACCGCCGTCAAAAGGAACATTGTTATGGACGTGGCCTTTGACGTGGGCATCACGACAGCAACGACGACGACGACCACTCCCGCCACCACTTCTGCATCCACCACAGCATCACCCCCCGATCCCTCTTCTTCCTCCGAACCGGGACCTGCCAGCACCTGTAACCCCAATGCGGGCCTGTCGACTCTGCCGCGCACCTCCCCCGCCACTACCACAGAGACGAGTCGTATGTCATGCCTCGCCACCTCTGCGCTTCGCTTTGTAGTTTGCAGTATTAAGCGCGTGCTCATGGTTATTGCATTTTGCTGCCCTCGGGCAAACAAACCAAGCAGCATCAAAGGGCAAGAATCTCTGCAGCCATACAGATAACGACTATGGTATGTAGGCACTTGCGCTGCGAGGCTTGCGGTCATGTTCATATGTTTGTTGTGGCAAAGTAAGGATCAAGATATCATACTCATCTTGGACAAACTACGTTTGGTCCCTCTCCTCCGGTCTGATGCATAAATTTTCAAAGACACGCTCGTGGCCGTGGCCATTATCGGTTGGCTTGCATTCGCCTTTGTACTCGGCTATGGCATATATCAACAGTATGTATCGTGCCCCTTTTGCACCGAGCCCACGCATGTCGCATACCAACCTGCCGCTTGCTGTTGCCACGTAGCGTGCGCCACCAACGCCACCAGGGCCCCGTATACGACAATGTGAATTTCGGCAAAATGCCTCAGCCTGGCAACGTTGCCCTGGACCCCACGTCAACCCAGTCAGACTTGCCACTCACTGTATCCACGGACTTTGATGAGGCTGCGGCTGGATCTGGCAAAATGCTTCACCGCGATCGCGCAGATACCTCGGGTGTAGACGAGTCGAATATCTAGCAAACTACAACATGGCTGGGCAGTCGTATAGGACGAAACCATGCAGGACCTGAACCTCTTCCATCTCTGCCTCCCTCTTTCATTGTTCTGTTTGCGGATGGTTGCTCTCTGACTGACTTTTTCTTGTTGCTATGTATTCAATAATTCATTTCCCTCCCTTCCTGGCCTCTGCCGTAGTGACGGGCAAGTGAGGCTCAAACTCCCGCCATTGTTGATTAAATGGGACTAGATCATGGGGGCGGTGCATGAATTGGTCAGATGTCAGAGCATGGTTTCAATGTGCAGCGCCATCCTAAGCTCTCTGCGCCCTCATTCAAACCCAAGTGATTGTAGCAGGTTCGAGGTTGGGCCTGCGTCCCCCTGTTGAGCGGCAAATGATTCCAGGAGGTTCTTGACGAGATTGAGATCCACATCCACAGTAGAATCGGTCGCATCTGCGTTGGCCTCCACTTGGGCTTGATCATTGGTGCCAAGCTCCTGTTCGGCATCTGTGGCAGTCGCCGTAGGTGCAGCCTCCTGTGGACATTTGAGATCAGAGTGAGCGAAACGAATCAACCACACAAAATAAAAAGGACAGCCTGATGCCATCTGTTGTGGCTACTACGCATAGGATGGGGCTAGACGTACCGCACGCTCAAAACTTCGGTGCATGGCTGTATCGGCAAGTTCGGCATCCATTTGCGCCCACAAATCTTCCAACCCTGCACCACGGGTGTTTTTGGCATGAGCCCCTTTGCCAGTGGTAGATGAGTGGCCTGCTGTTTCCTCAAGACTCAACACGGCGCGCAGCGCCTGCAGAAACCCGTCAGCATCAACGTCCAAGGCGCCAACGTTGAGGGGATCGGTGTCATCCTCGTCCTCGTCCTCGTCCTCGTCTTCGTCCTCCATGTTCTCATTATCCTCGTCGTTGCCTCCGTCGGCCCACGAGACATGTGGCCCCTCTCGGCGTTTAGCTGTGGATGAGGAGTTGCGCGCATCGACGCCCTCGAGGCCCGAAGCCGAATCAACAAAGCCCGCTATCTTGTCAGTCATGGCAGACAGGGTGGCTGCGCCTTGTTCGGCCGCACGGTCCCCATTGGGGCCAGCACCATTTGAGGCCGTGGCATGCGGGGATGCAAGCTGGTGTGCCTCCAGGAGTCGGCTTAGTTGAGCATCGTCCACCAGCATCCAGTCATCACTGTCGTATTGGGTATTCATGTCATCGAGATCCGAGGCCAGGGTCACAGCATGAGGATCACCAAGTGCTGACACGCCCTGTGCACATTGGACTGCTGCTTGCTCAGCTGGTGAGAGATCTGATCTCTGGCCCGTAGTCCCGTCTGACCCGCTTGTTTCCTGCGCCTGCTGTACAAAGTAGGTGCGCGCCATTTGCATCCGTTTATTCCAAGCCTGTGAGCCCTCGAGTTCCGAGCCAAAATAGCCGTGTTGTCGCAAGCGTTGCAAATACTGGTCAAAGCGTGCCGTTTCGAGCATTTGAAAAGCCGTGGCCAGATCGGGGTGGTCCACTGTCTCAGAGGGCTCAGTGCCAGATGGGGCGGAGGCGCTCTGGGACGTGCCGCAGAGGCGCTCACCCCGGTTGCAGAGTAGCTCGAGGGCGAGCGCTAAAGCGGCTCCAACAACATGGGCTTGGTAGTCGGCATGAGAGGAGGTGGGCATCTGACCAAAGGCGGCCGGTGGTCGGGTGGGCATGTAAGTGAGTTGCGCAAAGGAGAACCGGGTGAAGCGCACCGGGGCCATCACGCGGGTGGAGGGCGGAAAGTGCGACATTTTCTGGGCACGGGCCAATTCTTGTGGCGTTCGCGTGGAATATGCAGCGACGGCATGCGTGACAAGGTTGGGCTGCTGCTGCAAGAGAGCCACGGCATTGGCGGGGAGATATGTTCGAGCCACGTGCTTGGCATCACGGGCCTCTTGGCGGGCGCGACCGAGCCGGTTCTGAATGCAGCGGGTGACGGCAGGCGCAGCCTGCGTGGTCAAGTCTGGATTGAGCACGGCAGCAGCACCTTGCATGAGCCCGCATTGAGCAGGAGGCAGCAAGTGAAATTGACCCGGATGCGCGGGCTGGGGCACAATGTGCACATGACCCCCAAAGTACCAGATGCGGTTGCCGGCGTTGTCCGGGGTCAGCCACGTGGGTATCACCTCGGCGGCCTCAATCAACAACACCTCTCCATCCATATCAGTGACCTGTAATGCGAGGCGCTCCGCCTCGGCCAGCTCGAAAAGACAAGCGGTCAAAAACCACTCGTCCAAAACGTTTTCGCCAAAATCGAGGCTGCCATGGTACACCGTCAGCGACCGAGTGGAGAGCTCGGCATCGAGCCGCAGGCTCGGTTGACCCGCATGCCACAGATAATCCCCTGTCAACACCTCGAGCTGGGCCCGCAGTCGCACCAAGTCACCTTCCGGTGTATCCCCACCTCCCTCGGCGTCCACTGCCCTCACCAACCGATAAAAGCACTGGTCCTGCACCTCATGATACCGTCGAGCTGCCACATGCGCCATCTCGACCGACTGACCGGCGACGCGTGTGTGTGTGTGTGTGTGTGTGTGTAGAAAAACGTTTTCATGCGTGCGGAAGCGTGAAAAGTCTGACAAAATAGGCGAACGCAGTGAAGATTTGGTCGACTGTTTAAAATTTAGTTTTCAAATTTTTTTTTTTTTTTCATTTTTGTGATCAACTCAGACGGCAAGAAATGGCGGTGGAGGTGCTGCGCCCGGCAGAGACCGTGGCGATGTTCGTGCAGGAGACGGGGCCTGAGGATCGAGAGGTGGCGGATTTAGATGGAGCGGCCGTATTGAAAGAAGAAGAGCCGCCACTGGGCAAGCTTTTTACCGTCTTGCGTCAGCCCGATGCGAGGTCACAGAGCTTGATGGATCAAATTATCGCCAAGGTTGGCGGGCCCGGTCCTCGCAGATGCAGTTCCCGCTTTGGCCCCGGCTGCCGGTCGTGTCCAACTAAATTGAGCTGCTTCTGTTATGGCATGTTGCCATTGATATAGATGCTCTCGCTTGGAGCTCATCCCAATGACACCGACAGTCTGAGTGGCAACACTATGCTGCACTATGCCTGCAAGGTCGCTTCCCACCCCTGGGCTTGAGAGTCGCGCCGAGGAGCTGAGACGACCCAAGACGCATGCTGATGCTGGCTTGTTCTGGTCCTGTGGCTCCAATCAAACTAGGCGGCAGGTCAGAGCCAGCAAGTCGAAGAGGCTGCGCTCCGCGCTATTGAACAACTTCTCGAACAGGGCGCTGCTGTCAATATTCGCAACGCCCTGACAGACATGACACCGCTGCACACGGCAGCTTTTTTCGCATCTGCCGCTGCCATCAGCGTAAGGTCTCCCTTCAAACTTCTTTCTTAGCCCAGACCTATTCTTGATATCACCAAAGCTTCTTCAGCAAGATACTGCTCGCTCTCGTTCCCTCACATGGCATGTCCACCCTTCTTCCTGCTGCCAGCTCCTGTGTGAAAGCGGGCGGCGCATCGACCTGGAGGTCAAATGCAGCGAGTTTGAAGACTGCACGGCTCTGCATTTGGCCGTTTTGGTAGGCTCCTTTGCGACAGTGGAGGCTCTGTTGATCGCTGGCGCCGACAAAGCCACGCGCGACGGAGAACGTCGCACCCCCATTCAGCTGGCCCGCATCATGGCCACCTCAAGCCCGGATCCTCTCGCGAGCCGTTCGTTATCATGGCTTGGTCGATTTGGGATTTTGCCCTCTGACCGGCCAGGCTCATTGGCATGATTGTGCGCATGATGTCGTCGGGCGTTGCAGAGAACTTTGGTCGCATCGCGCAGCTTCTGGACGAGTGGGCAGGTGCATCACCGGCGCGGATCCCCACCTTTGCACGCCGAGGTACATCCGACAACACACACCCTCTCTCCTTGTGATCTGCACTCTTTCTCTGACGCACGTGCTTCCTTGAGCTCGAGCTTAAAAGTACTTTTACATCCATGTCGCTCTTGGGCTGTTCCATGACTTGCATCAACAGGTCTGACCACGGGCCGCTACGAGGAGGTGCAAGCGGAGCTGGACCAGGCCAGTGTTGAGGTGAGCTTGCGAAACCTGCAATGCCGAGATCACCTTGATCCGTTGTTCGACTTTTTTTTTCCCCCTATCAGACCAAACCTCACTCGCTCACAACACTCGTACCCAATGCTCTGCGGATGTTTAGGTCGGGGATCGCGTGCGCGTGACCACCAACGATGCTACGGGCTTGGTTCGCTTTGTTGGTATGTACCTCACAAAGGGCAAGGGCAAGGCAACCCCTTGTCATGACTACACCGCTGACGTGCGCTGATGAATGGGTGACTTGAAACAGGACCAGTGCATTTTCGAGCCAACGTCGAGCTGGTGGGGGTGCAGCTGGATGCCCCCGTGGGCAAACACAATGGTACAGTGCACGGGCAAGAGTATTTTCGATGCAAGCCAAAGTGCGTACTGAACCACTCGGATGAGTTCGCAAGGCTATTTGGAACTCCATACTTCAGGATGCTGATATCAGATTGTATGCATTCACTTGTGACCCCTATGGGGGGGGGTTTGTGTGCTTACAGTCACGGTGTGTTGGTGGCACCTGACAAGGTGGTCATCTTGAGCAAGGCCCTGGCCAACATTGCACAAACACCACGCAAGGCCTCGGCGACTCAGGTTGACTTTGGCACAAAGACCTCAATCCAAGCTTCACAGCCAAGTCTGGCAGAGACCACGACGAACCGCACGCTTACTCGACCTGCCAAGCGTGACACTGAGCGCAAGGCTCCCGAGCCGTAAGTAGTTTTGCAACGTGTTTCTGATTGCTTGCTCCTTCTCTTTCTAACCAGGTGCCCGGTTGCAAAATTTTTTTTTTTTTTTTTTTTTCGCACTCGCCTAGTGAGCCCCGTCCCGTGTACGAACATGAAAAGCTGGTAAAGGGGGATCGTGTTTTGGTGCGAGGCAAGCATCTTGCAGAAGTTGGCTACATCGGCCCACTAGGTACGAGTTGAATGACAAGTCAATGGTGATTCGGGTGGCTCGTGCGATGTGCAAGCAGATCTCTCATGCAGCCTGTGGCGGCATTGCCCGGTAGATTTTGCGGATGGCTTGTGGCTCGGGGTTGCACTCGAGACGCCCGAGGGAAAGAACGATGGATCGGCTCAAGGAAAGCGGTATTTTGATTGTAAACCGGGCCATGGTCTCTTTGTTCGAGCCAATACCGCAACGCGCCGGGGAGTGCCCTGTGATGCCCTCCTATAATATGTTGCTGAACGCGCTGCTGGCCCAGAGACAGAGTGGGCCTCAGCGGGCAGCGTCAAACCTAAGAGAACCTTTTTCCCTATCTCCTCGCCATCCTTCCTGTGTTGTCAGTTGCGTGCTGAGGGGCATGCCTTGCCCAATCTGGGTTGTACATGGTACCATGACAGCAAACTCCTCATCTTCGACACGTCCTCTCCATCCATGATCACATCAGTCTTCATCCAGCCCATCTATACACCACTCAGCAAGTGATCCAGATCCCTAGCTCGCACTTACACGTTAATAATGAGCCGTTACACAAAAAAAAAAAAAAAATGCTGACAGTTTTTTTTTTTTTTTTTTTTTTTTTTTTTTCAGAGAGAGAGAGAGAGAGAGAGATGGCAGAGCTGTCGGCGGCGTCGTTGTTGCCACCGGCGGCGGCGGTAGCGGTAGCGGTGGTGGGAGAGGCCTCAGGAGAAATGACGGGATTATCAGCAGCGGAGACCTCGGGGGCAAGTGCGCGAGCATATGGTGCCTCGGCCGGGGCACCCTTGGCGGTGATGGGTCCGGAACGAGGGGTGGTCGACTCGGATCTGACCAGCGAGAATGAAGACCAGGAACAAGACCAGGACCGGGATTTGGAGCAGGAACGGGAGCATGGGAAGGCTTCGCCGCCTGCCAAACGGCCCTACCTTCGCAAACCTGTGGATGAGGAGGTGTATCAGTACGTGAGCAACGCTGTTCGTCAACATCGGCTGGCGCTCTCGCGCTCGCTCTCGCTGGCAGAAAAGTGGGATGTGGTGGCTACGCACGCGCACAACCTTCACGAGGCCTATCAACACCAACGGCCGTCCAAGGCGTCAAGCGCCGAGACGAAAAAGCTGAGTGCCGTGCAACAGACGGCGCGCATGCTGCGACGCTCGCCCAAGTTGTGCGCCAGCGTTTGGAGCGAGTTTGTGAAAACGGGCACTGTGACGGCGGCCGACGAATCGGGGCCGCGTGGTAAAAAAAGAACGCGGTTCAGGCGGACCAAGGCACTGAAAATGCTTTTGCGCAACTGGTTATACGAGCAACAGTTGAATCGGCAACGGGTGGTAGCCAAGGATGTCCTGCAGTTTCTGGTCGATCACGGTGTCCTGCCTGCCGTGGACCTGGCGCACAGCCGGAGCCGAGAGAGCGCTTTGCGCAGCGTGCAGCGGTACATTGCCTGGGTAGGCTTTAAACGGGCTCGTTTGGCTGGGCAGCCAATGCTACTGGAGCCGCAGCACGTGTTGGTGCAGCGGGATACTTTTGTGCGCCGGATGCTGGCCACGCGACTGACCCGGCGGATCGTGTACCTGGATGAGGGGTGTCTGCACCATCACTACCAGCGCCCCTCATCGGACGGCTCCGAGGTAGACCGACACCGCGGTCGCTTTTACAGTTTTATTGGAGCCATTGTGTCGGCGGATCCAACCGCCCTGGCAGCTGCCGCCGCCTCGGCGGACGCTAGCGCGCTGCTCGAGGCACAGCGGCCGGGCCTGTTGTTTGAAACGGTCGAGGTCTTTGACGCGGCTAAAAAGGCCGAAGGCCGGTATCAGTCCAAGGACTACCGCGAGTCCTTTGATAACGCATACATGCAAGAATGGATGGCCAAGTGTCTGGGCGTCTTGGCGGAGCGCAACATTCACAACGCCGTGATAGTGATGGATCAAGCGCGCCATCACACCTTTTTGCCGGCATCTGCGCCGCAGCCCGAATGGTCAACGGCCCGGTTGCGCGCCTGCTGTGCCGAGCACGGCATTGCAACCGATCTTGGAGACACGCATCTCATGCTCTGGCAACGGCTGCAGGCCGTAGTGGGGCAACCCAAACCGCAGCTGGTGGCCATGGCCGAGGCCGCTGGACACGAAGTTTTATTCTTGCCTCCACACTACTCGGACCTACAGCCGCTGGGCATGATCTGGTCTTTTATCAAGGATCAGGTGGCTCAGCGATACACGCCCACAACCACCTTTGACGAGGTATTGCTCCGCTTTTACGAGGCCCTGGGGATGGTGACGGCGGATCTGGTAGGAGCCAGCCTGGCCCGGGTCAGCGCCAACCTGGACCTTTTGAACGATTACATGGAGCGCCTGGAGCGTCTGCACGACAGCGTTGCGTCTACCCCAGCCGGAACGCTCGTCGCAGATTATGACAGTCCCGCCGAGAGCGACGAATCGGATGATGAGTTTGTCCAAATTGGTCCGTGACTCTTGATTTGACGCGACAGAGAGATGCTTCCGGTACGCCCGACGCGCCTCGCATAGTATGGGGAAACAGCTGTGGGAAACAGCTGTGCTACCACCTGGCAAATTGATGACTCGATGCCCATTGAAGATTGTGTGGGGAAAGAAAGAAATCGGGCAAGGACGCCCGAGAGAGGCATCACGGCACAAGCTCGTGCGCTGGCAAGTCCAGTGCCGCTGCCGCCTGTCTCGTTGGTTCCTACTAATCCAGCTCTCGCTCCGGCCCCAACCACATGTCCAATGTCTTTCAAAATAATACAAAATCACACGGCGGCTGTGTACCAACCCCACCGCTACGCTACGTCGTGTTCACATGTCCAAAAGCCCGCCCCCCCGCATTCTTGACCAGTGAGCCATCCAGACGGTTACGTCGACCCAGCAGCGCTTTGCAGCGCTATAGCCGTCATCTCAACTCGGGAAGAGAAAGATAAAAAATAAACGGCGCCCTCTTGATGCGAGCAAGGGTCCTTGCATGCTACGGGCTTTCTCGCCCGCCTTCGCCTCGACTCACTCCCCGGTCGGGTGAGTGAAGCCATTCTCATTCTCGTCTTGATTCGCACCCGTCTACTACGACTTGAATTGATGCCGTACCATCCCCGAGAAGGATCATCCTTGCTCAAAGGCCCGCGAGGGTCTGTGTCCGCTACACTGGGGCCGATCCCACACACATATTTGGTGGAGCTGTGGCTACAACAACAAGTCAGCTGCTCAGCCCACTTGGTCAACTCTTCTGTGCTTGGCCGATATAATGCGCGCACCTCGCAACGCTCCAGGCTGCTCGTGGGTACAAAAGTCATGAGTGGGCTTGGGCCCGGTTGAACCGGACAAGTGCGTCGTGGGCTCGTGGAAAAGGGGCTTCGGAAAACCAACACACGCTCTCAGAAGGCCAGGCATGGCCACCCTCCTCCTCACTCCTTCCTGTCTTCTCCTCCTTCTCAGAGGCAAGAGGGTCGGCGATTGCTTCCGCATGGTATTTACAGTGCTCCTGGCCTCCTGTCCCTCGACCACGCACGATTGCGTTGATGCGTCCTTGCGTCGCGGTCTTCCCTGGACATTTTGGCTCTTGAATCGCATGCTCTGATCAAGGCCTTCCCAAAGTGCACACTTACACTCGTTGCACGATCCGGTTGACCAGCAACCCGCAACCAGCGGCCTTGACCACCTCCCGACAAGAGCCATACCTCGCTACCCACCACACCTGCTGCTCTTCACACACACACGCGCGCGCACCACCCACGGCTTGCTCTCGCGTTTGGCAACCATTGCCAAGACGTGTGCGTTCCAAACTTGCACACTCTATCCACCACCGCCTGGTTGGTGGCTTCAAGAGTGCGAAAAGAAGCAGAGGCGGCCCGCTAGTCCGCTTGCCTACCACAGCCTGCTCATCCACACTAGCCGTCACATCACGCACACACACACGCACACACACGCTGCAATGTCGGTATCGCCCTTGCGGCGCTGGTGCGCCAAATCGAGTGCCAGCTCGCACAGTTCCTCCACCGCCTCCTCGCGCTCCAACAGTTTGGATCCGACAACACCGCTCTTGGCCACGGGATCGCTCCCCGATTTGGTGGCCGCCCTGTCCCTGACCTGCAACGAGGGCGTCGACTTCCACGATCCGGATACTTGCGGTATCGGCAGAACTCGCCAAGGCAGCTTGCGCCGGCGCGCTAGCGACAACGCTGACGACTATCGCGCCCGCCACGACGACAGCAGCCTCAACACTCGCAGCCACAGCCACAGCCACAGCCAGTGTCTGTCCATTTTATCCCACGCATGCTCAGATCAGGAAGAAGACCTTGACCGGGCGAGCTGTGATAGTGGTCTTGGACAGTGCTACCCCGTTTCCACCCCTACCTCGCAACGACCCTCCTTAAGCAACGCGCTTGCTGCCAAACCCAGCGGGGGCATATCCGATTCCAGCCAAGCGGAGGAGGTGTTGTCTGAGGATCAGACCGGCTCCCATCGCACCTCTACGTTTGCCCCTGCTGCCAGCGCTCCGCCTTGGCCCTCATCGCCTGCCTTGGTGGATACTTCTGTCCCTGACCCCCTCGTATCCACCGACACTCAAGCCGTTGATTACGCGACCCAGGTGGTCCCGGCCTTGGGCATCTACTCGCGCCACCCCAGCCTCGTTGCCAATCGCGATGATTCGCCGCGTGCCTCGCTGATTGCCAACCCATTTATCATGAATGGTACCCCGCTTCTAGCCCCCGTGGCTAACCTTGCTACCCGCCCAACGATGGCCTCGCCTCACTCCGCCCCCGCATCCGCACCCGGATCTGGGCAACCAAACACGGGCCACACGATGACAAAGCAAGCACCATCGCCGCCGGCCGCTACCATTTCCCCGGAGGAGCGACTGGCTCGAGCTCGGCGCCATCGCGATGCCGCCTCCCGGGCCACACTGGCCGGCCGCTGGGCCGAAGCGGAAGCAGCTTGGCGCGACGCCTACAAGCTTTTTTCTGGCTTGCCCGATCGCAGCGAGGTACGTCCCAAACCTAAACCCCCCATCCTTATGACCATGCCCCGAGCAACTCTTTTTTTTTTTTTTTTTCCCACTCACCGGACACTCACGTATGTCATTTGCCCATCATCTGCGCAACATGTATCAGACCTTGTTACACATTCGCGTGGAACTGGCCAAGGCTCTCATTCAACAGAAAAAAATTAACAACGCCATCTTTGAGCTGCGCCAAACCAGAGCTTTGGCCAAGAACACGGTCGGCTCAGCGGACGAGCGCTACCGCCTTTGCCTTCTGCACTTGGCCCAAGCCCATCACTGTGCCTTCACATCTCGACACGGTGATGTCACACACGCCCTCCGTGCCGTGTCGCTCCTTTCCGAGTATACCAGTGCACGCATCGAACCAGCAACCCGTACGCCTGCCCAATGCCAGGAAATGGCCCAAGCCTACCTCTTGATGGTTTGTCCCAACCCTTGGCCCTGGCTGCTAAACACCGTCCCACAGAGGTTGTGGTAAGCCATAGCACGTAGCTGACCCTCTCCCCGATGTATTCCTTGTCCTTGGCAGGCTCATTTGCACCGGCTTCTAAGTGATGCCCGCGAGGAGCGGCGCGCGTTACGGCACGCGCTGGAAAACGTGGTGCAATCCCCCCTCCGCCGCGACGAGAAACTTTTGCACACCATCCAGTCACGCCTGCGCAAACTCAGCCAACCCCTGGTGCCAACTTCGGGTGGGCAAGACGCGGTGAGCGTGTGCAGCGCCGAAAGTCATGGCAGCCACAGTAGCCGTGGGAGTCGCGGTAGTGCGGGCAAAGTTTTCGATCAATGCACGGTACGCACCGGCCTACCCATCCAAGTTTGGGATAGAGCAGGGTTTGCCACCGGATTCGATGTGATAGGGTTGTAGCGCGTTTGCAACACTCACGCTGCCTGCCAACTTTCGCTCGATGCTTGCGCCTTGCAGGTATGCTTGGACCAGGCCCCGCAAGTTCGCTTCAACCCGTGTGGTCATGCCTGTGCCTGTCACACCTGCGCCAAGCAGCTATACCAATGCCCACTCTGCCGAGCAGACGTCTTTGAGCGGAAAACCCTTCGCCAGCAAAGCCGCGCCACTTTAAGCAAGCCGCTTTCTTAGGCCATTAGTCCTGGAAAACATGCCTATTCAACTCTTTGTGTTCTTTGTGTTCTTGTACTCATCTTACCCCTTTATGAGTGCGTCTATTCGTTGTTGGCGAGAAGCCACCGAATCGTCGCCAACCCACTAGCCCTATCAACCTCTCAACGTATTCGCTCCCGTCCCCGTCCTCTCCCTTTTCGGGCACGCCGGACTCTTCTTTTCTGCATCTTTATCCTCGATTTCATGCCAATTTACGTGCTTTTTTTTTCTAATTCTTCTCTGCACGACGTTCTTTGCTCGGGGTCTTCATGGCAGCACCATTGCGTGCTATGACCATCGCTGCTATGAGTCATGGGTCAGCCAAGCGATGTATATTTCTGAGCACCTCGTGCAGTCCTTGTTTTGAAAGTGCCAAAAAATAAGGGAAAGGGAAAAAATAGCTCACGAGCACAGACAAGCAAAAAGGGCTCCTGCGAATTTATTAACTGGCGGGTGAGAAGGCATGTCGAAACAAAATCAACATTAGAGCTTCCAGCGTTTGCAAACCAGCAGCGACATCCTGTGAACAACCTTGACATGTTTGGCCACTAAAAACTTGGGATTTGCCCATCTGCCCGATAAGTATTGACCTGATCACGTCAGGCCACCAGATACGGAAAGTTTGATGACTTCACATCAACTTGCTTCCCCGAATTTATTTGCGCCAGTGATATTCACTTCTGGTGTCTTTTGGCAAAGAGGATGCGAGGCGGGGTTGTGCAAACGCCGTCTCAGAGCCTCTCACTGTGCGCTCAACATCACCTCTATTTTTTTGTACAGGAAAAAGCATATTATTATTATTATTATTATTGCTCGCTCAAGCAAGCACATTCACGCGGTCACTTGCTCTGGAACACACTCGAACGAGGAAATCATCAGATTCTTGTTGACGATCCCGTTTTTGCTTCAGACCTAGCTGGCTTGCCAGGTGCGCTGCACGGTGGCCGTGCGATGGGTTGAAATTTGATTTCCAGAGGCTGGGGTCGAGCGACATACGTAATCCGGACCGCTGGCCAGCTCATAACGCATTCGTCCGCTTCCCCTGCCACCCTCCGTGTGGCTCTCCTCATGCTCCTCTCGAACAAAGGAGGTCATGTTGTTCGCATTCAGGTCGACGGGCGAAACGTATTGAATGCGGTTGTTATTGCTGCTGCTACTGCTGCATTGAGCCACTTGCAATTTGCTGCCCACCGACACTGAACTGGGCATCATGACGGCACCACCCCGCAGCGTGGCACTGTGTGGCAGCCTGGTCAGCACCGGCGTGGGTGCGCGGGGCGAATCTTGGGCCTGCATCTGCTGATTTTCCGAGGACACGTGGCGCGCCACAATGTGAAACTTGCTGGGGGAGCGGCCGCCCGAGTCATAGCTTTGATCATATTGTGGCTCGGCTCGCAGCAGCGCAGTTGAGTGACCACCATTGTCTTGCTCGCGGATCTCCCAGCGCTCTTCAAAGTGTCGCCGCGAGTGGCCCCCACTGTGGCGGCTACGGCGGCTGGCATCACTCCCCGAGTCTGACATGGGGCTTTGGTCCCGATGGCGAGAATGGCTGTTGTTAGCCCTGGACTCGGACCAACGCTGTACTTCGATATCTCGGTGTGCCGAGCGTCCTCGTTCTGCACTTGGGCTGCGGTGCCGCGCCCGGGGCGATGCGTGCCGTGACGACTGTCCAGAGCTGTGGTGCGATGAATGGCGGGAGTGACGGGAGTGACGGTGCCCTTCATCGTGGGGCATGCGTACACCATCACGCATGTCGCGCAATAGCGAGGCCACCTCCTGTGCAGTCAGGGTACCGGGCTCACGCTCGCTACCAAAAATATAGGTGGCGCGGTTGGGGCGATCACGAAGCTGGGCCTCGAGCTCGATGATGCGCTCGCGCTGCTCCAGTTCAACCTTGCGCTGTAGATTTAGCTTGTCTTCCAGGACGTAGACCTGCGACTGCTCTTCCTCGTAGCGGTGGCGCAGGCGCTGAAGCTGCACCTGCGTGCGAGATAGCTCATCACTCAAGTCTTGATAGCGCTCAAGCAGCTGCTGATCCTCGTCATCGAGGCGCTCCCGCGAACGCCGCAACATTTCGAGGTCTTGTTTCAGCTGCGCGTTTTGCACGCGTTCATCCGCCAACATGTCTTGCGCCTCGCGTAGAGTGCTTGGGTCAGTCTCGAGCTGTGTGCGATCTTTCAGCGGCGAATAGCTCGCACCACGAGGTGGCTCGCGCTTCTTGCCTTCTTGCTCATGAGTGACGTGAATCTTCACTTCGTGCGTCGGCGCGTCCGAGGGCAACTCGCTCGATTGTGGCCGTTGATTACGTTGGGCCTCATCCAGTTGGCGCTGCAAACGTTCGCTTTTGGTGCGGAGTTCGTCGTTGGCCAAGTCGCCTTGCTGCTGGCGTTGTTGTGCCTCATTGAAGAGCTGCTGCAGGCGCTCATTCTCAGCTCTCGCAGCATCCAGTTCTTGTTGCAAGCGATGCGCACGGTTGACATCCTCGCGCTGAACAGCAGCATCTCGATCGCGCTGCTGTTGCGCTTCCTCCTGCTCGCGAGTGCGTTCATCTTGCAGCTCGCGGAGGGCGACTTCGCTATCACGGAGGCGCTGGCTCAGGCGGCGAATGTCATCCAGTGCTGAATTGTAGTTTTGTTCCAACTCGGCCGTGTGTTCCTCGAACCGACTCTTCTCGCGCTGTTCTGTTGAGGTCTGGCTGTTGTGTTGAGCCTTGAGGCGTTTGACTTCGATACGCAATGTTGCCGCCTCTCGTTCCAGTTGCTCATAATCGGAGCGCAGGCGAGTCATTTCTCGCTCTTGCGCGTCCTCGACCTCCTGGCGCGAGAAGACCGAGTTGTTGAGCGCGTTCTGGGAAGCCAGTCTCTCACGAAGCTCGCGCACTTCCTCGGCGTGACTGGTTTGCATGACCGTTTGTGCTCGACGCTGTGATTCCAGCGAGTGCGTCAGATGTTCCACTTCCTCGCGCAAGGCCGACAGCTCCATGTGGTTGTCGGCGGCGCCGTCATCCTCCACCTCGACGTCTTCAACCTCGACGGTGACATTTTTTGTGACGACGGTGTACTCGGGAGCCCGACTGGACTGCACCGGCAAGGGCTGATTTTGGTTGGCGGCGCTCTCGTGCAGAAGCTCGCGGGTTTCCGCCAGCTGACGCTCGAGACTTTGGATGCGCTTGCGATACACCTCTTCAAGGCCGTCGTCCTCTTCATCGGCGCTCTGGCTGCGACGATCGCGCTGAGCCGTGAAAAGACGCTCCTCCATGGTTTGCTGGTAGGCATGAAACTCGAGCTTTTGATCACGGACCTCGCGCTCGGCCCGGTGTCGAGCACTCCGCTCCTCATCCAATTCAGCCTCAAGTTCCTCCTGCGCGATGGGGGTACGAGATGGGTAAAGCATGAGGCGTGAGCAAGTTTTTGGTAAAGAAATCTTTTGCGCCAGTCCAGGACGCTCGTACCATGAGGCGTGTGTAGCGGGCTTTGGTAGTGGCAACATCTTCGGTGCTGGCGCGCTGTTCTGCGTCGCGGCGTTCGCCGTCGACTCGCTCCAGCTCGGTGTGAAGCTGGGCCAACAGGCGCTCATAGTGCGCTTTCATCTGCTCCAGCATCTGCTCCTCGTGTTCAATCAGTTCGTTGCGCAGATTCTCTAGCTCCCGGGCGTGGTGCTCGTCGGCAGCATCGTCGTACTCGCGGACCAAATGCTTGCGAAAAATGACCTCGCGTCCACTGCTGTCCGACTGGCTGCCACCGGCCTTGCGCATCAGCTACAATGGGGGGAATCGCGGACGTTGCAGAGTGGAGTGAGGGGCAACGGCTTGGCCAGACTCGCAAGGGGCGGTGAGGGCGCTCGGCAGGGAGTACATACCGCATTCATGTCAGCGTGCTGGATGCTGGCCCGAAATTCACTCTCGGACCAGCGTCCGTCGCGGTCTTGATCGTAGGTTGGCATGAGCTCGCGAGCTTTCACCAGGGCCGAATCCTAATGGCGTGGTGGTGTGAGCGACGTGCCAGTGCGTCGGCGCGACGCTGCCCGCAATTCTGGGTTGCTGGATCGTTGTAGCGCAGTGCGAACCTGTGAGTCGGCCAAGCCGTGGTTGGACAAGGCCTGGGCAAGATCGCTCTCGTCGACATAGCCATCCTGGCCCACATCCACACTCTGAAAGATGTGGTGGTATACTTGTTCGGTATACACCTCCTGCTCGGCGTACTCCTCGGAGATGGAGGCCATCGAGCCTGTGATTCTGTAGCGCAAGGGCCACAGGGAATGGGGGCTTGGTTTTGAGGATCAACGGCAGCGCAGCTTCCAACCGATCTCATTCGAGGATGGGCCTGCAGAAAGAAAATACGCGCCGCGCGCATCAGCAGGGGTGCAATTCAGCATCTGCCAAGCTTGAAATCACAACCGCGCGCGTCAAAGCCGTCACACCCGAAGCGCCACAAGGAGCCCTTGCAGAGTGACTGGACCGAATGACAAGCTTACCAAAGCCGCGCACGCTTAATCGCGCAGGGAAACTCAGGGTGTGGATGTTGCCACTGCGACCCGCTGTGTGTCGCGGCAACGCGACGCCTGCAAGCAACGATCCCGCCAAAAAGTGTCATGAACCTTATGTGTGTGTGTGTGTGTGTGTGTGTGTGTGTGTGTGTGTGTGTGTGTGTGTGTGTGTGTGATGACAATGGGGACAGCAACAGTTTCTGGTGACTTGTTGTCCGCGCCAACTGCATGCATGCACATATCAAGTGTGTCTGAGGAGGTGTTGTAAAACACTGTTCCAGATGTATGTTCATCCCCTCTTAAATAAAGAATTTGATATCCGAGTGAGCACCGTCGTGCTCGTGAAGATCTCGAGTATTTCTCTCTCTCTCGCTCTGCTTGTGAATCGATCCCGGCGGTTTTTCGCGTGCCGTTTCGGTCGGGTCTGGGTCACTGGTGGCGCAGTGACCCTTGTCATCTTGTTGATTGGAAGCGTGTCTTTTTCGATTGGGATCGTGAAGAACTGCTTGAGGTGAGTGATGGTGCAATCGACGGCGCGATCGCATGGATTTGACTGAATCTGATCTGACTTACATGTGAATAATGCGGCAGGTTATACCTGTAAACGCTGAGCCAATACGTCTTTTTTTTTTTTTTTTTTTTTTTTTGGGAAGAGGTGAACACCGGTGAGGCGATCGTCCTCTTGCAGATACTGTGGAGACGCAGGTCCGAGATCCCGCTCGGCTCGTCGGCTGCTGATCTTGGATAGCAGAGCTGTGAAAAGTCCGTTCTTTTCTCCCAGTTCAGTTCGGCATTGGGTTTTGAGACGGTATTATTGTATTTGGAGGGGGCTCATGGCAGAGAAAAATTTTCATCCCGGATGTTAATTTCATCATGACGAGTACATGGAGTGATGAACACCAGCTGTGGAGGGCGTGTCGGTCATCAGATCCACGAGAGGCGCTGCAGCTGGTGACCAGTTGGGACCAACAACGTGTTCGAGATGCTGCCCAATACAAATATGTACGTATGCTGTTTGGTATGCTGTTGTGACATTCGATAAGTTATGGTATAATAACATGGGACATATACTGCATGTTTGCATCATCCCACAGCTTGGCGATACACCACTGCGCTGGGCCTGCATTAGGGGTCATGTCAAGGTGGTGGAGATCCTGTTGAAGCACGGTGCTGATACTAAAGCCAAAGAATTCGTCAGTATAGTACCTCCCTCTCCCCCCCTTTACCCCTTTGATGGTGCACCCGTACCCCATGATGATGATGATGATGATAATGCTGCTGTACCTGTACGTCATGCTGATGCATCATCCCACAGCGTGGCTGGACACCACTGCACCTGGCCTGCCAAAAGGGTCATGTCGCGGTGGTGAAGATGCTGTTGAAGCATGGTGCTGATGCGAAAGCCAAGAACAACGTCAGTACAGTCTCCTTCTTCCTATGTTTGCCCCCTATGGTTGGACCACATGATAACGATGATGATGATGATATACCTGTACGTCATGTTGATGCATCATCCCACAGGATGACTGGACACCTCTGCACAGTGCCTGCAATCACGGTCATGTTAAGGTGGCGGAGATGCTGTTGAAGCACGGTGTTGATGCGAATGCCAAGACCAACGTCAGTACAGTGTCTCTTTCTTTCTCCTTTTCCCCCGACCTGTACCACATGACGGCGATGATGTTGCTGTAACCGTACGTTATGCTGATGCATCATCCCACAGGATGGCTGGACTCCTCTGCACAGTGCCTGCCAAAAGGACTATGTCAAGATGGCGGAGATGCTGTTGAGGCACGGTGCTGATACGAACGCCAAGGATAAAGTCAGTATAGTACCTCCATCTTTCTCCCTTTACCCCCGACCTGTACCACATGACGGTGATGATGATGATATACCTGTACGTGATGTTGATGCATCATCCCACAGGATGGCTGGACTCCTCTGCACAGTGCCAGCCAAAAGGGCTATGTCAAGTTGGTGGAGCTGCTGTTGAAGCATGGTTTTGATGCTAAAGCCAAGACCAACGTCAGTACAGAAGCTCCCTCTTGCTCCGCTGCCTACTCTTGATGGTAGACCTATCTGTACGTCATGCTGATGCATCATGCCACAGGGTGGCAATACGCCACTGCACAGTGCGTGCATTGAGGGTCATGCCGAAACGGTGAAGGTGCTGTTGAAGCATGGTGCTGATGCGAAAGCCAAGAACAACGTCAGTACAGTCTCCTTCTTCCTATGTTTGCCCCCTATGGTTGGACCACATGATAACGATGATGATGATGATATACCTGTACGTCATGTTGATGCATCATCCCACAGGATGACTGGACACCTCTGCACAGTGCCTGCAATCACGGTCATGTTAAGGTGGCGGAGATGCTGTTGAAGCACGGTGTTGATGCGAATGCCAAGACCAACGTCAGTACAGTGTCTCTTTCTTTCTCCTTTTCCCCCGACCTGTACCACATGACGGCGATGATGTTGCTGTAACCGTACGTTATGCTGATGCATCATCCCACAGGATGGCTGGACTCCTCTGCACAGTGCCTGCCAAAAGGACTATGTCAAGATGGCGGAGATGCTGTTGAGGCACGGTGCTGATACTGAAGCTAAGAATCAGGTCAGTACAACACCCTCGTCACTTCCTTATGATGCTGCTATACCTGTACGTGATGTTGATGCATCATCCCACAGGCTGGCTGTACCCTATTCCAATGTGTTCCCCGTGCTGATGCAAATGCCAAAACCCAGAACGTTAGTATAGTACCTCCATCTTTCTCCCTTCACCTCTGCCTCTACCACACGACGGCAATGATCCTGTACATCATGCTTATGCATCGCGTCACAGACTGGCTGGACACCACTGTACTATGCCTGCCGAAGAGGCTATGCCCAGTTAGTGGAGATGCTGTTGAAGCACGGTGCTGATGCGAAAGCCAAGAATAACGTCAGTATAGTACACATGACGATGGTAATGCTGCTGTACCTGTACGTTGTGCTGATGCATCATCCCATAGGGTGGCTGGACACCACTGCACAATGCTTGCAGTTACGGCCGTGCCAAGGTGGTGGAGATGCTGTTGAAGCACGGTGCTGATGCGAAAGCCAAGACCAACGTCAGTACAGTGTCTCCCTCTTTCCCCCCTTATCCCTGACCTGTACCACATGATGATGATGATGATGATGATGATGATGATGATGATGATGATGATGATGATGATGATGACGATGATGCTGTCCCTGTACGTCATGCTGATGCATCATTCCATAGGATGGCTGGACACCTCTGCACAATGCTTGTCATCACAACTACGTCGAGGTGGTGGAGATGTTGTTGAAGCACGGTGTTGATGCGAATGCCAAGACCAACGTCAGTACAGTGTCTCTTTCTTTCTCCTTTTCCCCCTACCTGTACCACATGACGATGCTAATGCTGCTGTACCTGTACATCATGCTGATGCATCATCCCATAGGATGACTGGACACCTCTGCACAGTGCTTGTCAAAATAGCATTGTCAAGGTGGCGGAGATGCTGTTGAAGCACGGTGCTAATGCAAATGCCAAAACCCAGAACGTTAGTATAGTACCTCCATCTTTCTCCCTTCACCTCTGCCTCTACCACACGACGGCAATGATCCTGTACATCATGCTTATGCATCGCGTCACAGACTGGCTGGACACCACTGTACTATGCCTGCCGAAGAGGCTATGCCCAGTTAGTGGAGATGCTGTTGAAGCACGGTGCTGATGCGAAAGCCAAGAATAACGTCAGTATAGTACACATGACGATGGTAATGCTGCTGTACCTGTACGTTGTGCTGATGCATCATCCCGTAGGGTGGCTGGACACCACTGCACAGTGCTTGTCAAGAGTTCAGTGTCAAGGTGGTGGAGATGCTGTTGAAGCACGGTGCTGATGCGAAAGCCAAGACCAACGTCAGTACAGTGTCTCCCTCTTTCCCCCCTTATCCCTGACCTGTACCACATGATGATGATGATGATGATGATGATGATGATGATGATGATGATGATGATGATGCTGTACCTGTACGTCATGCTGATGCATCATCCCATAGGGTGGCGGTACACCACTGCACTGGGCCTGCCACAACGGCCGTGCCGAGGTGGTGGAGATGTTGTTGAGGCACGGTGTTGATGTTGAAGTCAAGGACAACGTCAGTACAGATGTCCCTGCCTGCTCTGATGGCCGTTCCTTGCCGATGCTTCGCCTTGCGTTGGTGGTGGCGATCCTCTAGGCCCGGCATGCTCCCTCGAGATACTCCTCCATGTCGTCCATCTTGCTCGAATCCCTGCCCTTTCACCCGATCATCCCTGCCCTTCCATCCGATCGTCCCATCCCATTACTCTTGTTCCCCTGCGTTCATCAAGCATGTTCTTCCAAGGCTTGTGACCCGCTCTTTTCTTCTCCCCCGTCCCTCTTGTGCTTCCTTTCTTTTCTCTTGATCGCCAGCACCTAACACATTGCTCCGTTCTCTTGGTGCCCAAAGCCACTTTTACACCTTTGAACCGGTCATTTTTCATCGTTTTATTCTAAGCACTTGAAGCTTATAGCGTGTTCTGCTCGTGCTCTTGTACTCCTGCCCTTTACCAAATGTCCGCAAAACTAAACTCGAGCCCGCTGCCACGCGCTGCCGTCGCTGATCTTGACTCCCACCCTTTGCGATACCCATCACCCTACTTGTGTACTTCTCATATCTCCTTTTCGTTGGCCATCCTCTACTCGTTTCTTCACGTGTTGAATAGGAAGGCAGGACACCGCTCGACGTGGCGCGTCGAAGGGGACATGCCGACAAGATGGAGCCCGTCTTTGCAGCTCACACAGCTGTACAAAAAGCTCAACCCCGTCCAACGCCCACGCCAGCCTCGCGTCCAGCGAGCGCGGGTTCCTCCTCGCAGGCATGGTGCTGCTTTGATCAAGGTCATCGTGGCTTCAGTCAAGGTGGCTGACCTGCGTCTCTCTCGCCTTGTCCTCCTAGACTGCAAGTCGCGTTGTTCGGCCAGCATCTGCATCCTCAGTCGCCCATTCACGCCCAAAACCACAATCAAGCTCAATTGCAGCCCGGCCCGAGCCACCTCAGTCTCCCGCCTGGCTTCCTCCGCTGCCTAGCGCTGCCCCGACCGTGGCGGTGTGTCTATCATCCTGTATATTCTTCTGTCTTCTTTTTCATCCGTTTCACTTCCCATAGTCGCACCACCTCACAAAGGCCTTGCCCATGCAACTGCGACAGACGTCGGCCTCGTTGGTTGTGGCAGTGGAGGCTATGCTGCAGCCGATGCTGCCCCAACATGCGACCACTCGCCCATATCCGCACCTCGACGCCTTTGTTGCCGGTGCCATCCAACACAACCCCGGCGTGCGGAGTTCTGCCACACTTATCAAAGAGATGATTGATGCAGCGCCCGTGGATTTGCCTCACGTGGACTGGACCGCTTTCCGTGTCACAGCGACCAAGGCGCGCTCTGCGCTCGATCAAGTGTTCAAAGTGCCCGAAGCTTTATCCACTCGCATGAACCAGCTGAATTTGGAAACCACCACTCTCGAAATAGAGCTCAAAGCAATGCACGACCTGGTATCTCAGCCTGAACTGGAACCGGCGCTTCACGCGCTTCGTGCGGGACTGGAATCATTTGCTGCTCCATCCACCACCTATCTGCCTGCTCCGGAAAACCCTCCTGTCAATCTTGCAGCGGCCATTGACCAGCTGGCCAGCTTTCAAAAGGCTGACGACGAACGTTCGAATCTCCTCAGGAGGAGCAACAGCCGTATCAAGCTCCGATTACTCGTACTCATTGATGCCCTAGAACACGTGTCACAAGTAGGAAGCAATCGCGTGAAAATGCTGCGGTCAAGAGTCAAGTGCCAACCCGGTGATGAGGCCCTCACGTCTCGAAGCTCGCCCAACGACTGGACGAAACTTTGCCAAGCCCACATGAAGCTCAGCCAAACTGATCAGAATGGGCTTGACAAGGTCGCCCAGTGGCGAGCCCCCTCCGACTTGAAGCAGCACGCCTGGTATCTAGCGTTTGTACATGAGGAGGCTGAATCTCTGGTGAAACAGCTGCAAGACATGACCGACTGGCAAGCTCAGACAGTGTCTGTGTTGGCTGAGTGTAGAGGACTTGCCGACAACTTTGCCAAGCGCAATCAAAAGGCTGAGGCTGCGCATCAAGAGCTGTCAGATATTGAGGGAGAGATTCAAGGCATGATGCAGGGGTCCAACGCGCCCCGCTCCACATTTGAGCAGAAGCTGAAACACTTGGAAATGAAGCGCACCAAATTGCAGCAGAAGCTGAAACGCTGGGCGCTTGTTGATCACGTGGCAGAATTGGCGTCGCTGCTGAAACGGCACTTTCCAGCGCTTCTGGTGCTGTTGCATCCTGAGCAGAGCGCGTTCGGAGTGCGTCTTCGCGAGGTTCTTGGTCCTGATATTCCAGGCGGCCTTATCGTAGAGATTATGGCGGAAGTGGACCAAACACTGACGCGCTCCAGCCTGGGCCAGCTTGAATTATTTTACAGCCGCAATCACAATGTGCACCAGGCCAACGTGGCGCTGTTCGATATGCCTCAACAACAGTTGGCGGTTAAAGAGTATGTGCTTGCCCGGCAGGACAGAGAACAGCATTGCCATGCCTTTCTCCGTGAGCTTCGTGCCATGCGCAAGCTCCAACACCCGTACATTATCCCTGTCTTGGGAGCTTTTATGGATGTGCACAGCAAGATCCAGTCAGCTCCAAGTGCATATCTGATTCAGCCGTGGTGTGCGCAGGGTGATCTACAGCAATGGCTCAGTAAGCATCGACTCCTTGTCACTACAGAGGTCCTTGCAGGACTCATGCTTCAACTACGCACAGCCCTAGCTTTCATGCACAGCAAGGGCTTGGTGCATCGTGACGTTAAGCTCAGCAACGTCATGCTGGACGGCTCGGAGGATCACCCTCGAGTGCGGCTTGGCGATTTCGACATTGCCAAGGCCGTTGCTGAAAGCACTTACTTGCCTTTCGCCACCTGTGCAACAGCAGGCACGGTCGGGTACATAGCACCTGAGGTGCTGTTCGGTCGGGGCCGTGTGGGTGCGCGCCCGGCACAGGATGCGTTTTCCTTTGGCTGTGTCCTTTACAATGCGTACATGTTTCCACAGACGGTGCCTCCCGCTGTCTTACCCACTGATGAGCTCGTTGAAAAGTGCAATTGGGATTCAAAAACCGAAACCGCAGGAAACATGATCTGCAAATTTCCACATCTAGCCAGCGAGGTTGGTGTTGCCTTTCTTTGTAGTGTTGCCATTGCGGCTCACGCTCGTGCTTGTTCTCGTTGTAGATGTGCGATTCGACAAGCAAGCTGTACCAAGAAACAAGAGCCTTGCTTTCGACTGATTCGAAGCAACGTCCGAGCCTTTTGAACATTGAGTTTGTCATCAACCAGTCCAGCACTGCTGACGTGGGGCCAGCCGTTGAGGTTTTGCAGAATGCGCCCGAGCTGATCTCTGAGGTATGTCGCTTGTTGCTGACGGTTGAACTGAGCAGAATCTTGTTATGTTTGCCGTTCAATCGTGCATGATGAACAATGTTATTAGGTGGGTAACCTTTTGATGCAGCTGAGTGAGAACGAGCGGGGTCCCCGAAACATGACTGTCAATCGGGTCGAGCGCGTGCACAACCCCGTGCTGTGGGAGCGATACCGCAACAAGCGACGCGAGATGGTGAATCGCACCGCACACTACGAGCACTTTGCTCAGCTTTTGACAGCGACGGTGGATGCGCTGCCGGGTCAGCCAGCTTTGCTTCGAGATATGCCGTGCCAGGAGCGGCTGCTGCTTCATGGCCTTCACGCCGACCGCACGCTGCGCGACAAGATTGTGCGCCTGGGCCTTGACTATCGGTTTGCTGGTAGCAGCTCCGGTACTCGTTTTGGCCATGGTGTCTATCAGACCGACCACCCCGGCAAGGTGGGTCGTTGATGGAAAAGTGTCTCATTTCGCTTCCAGTGCTGTGCGCAACCATGTTTATACTTCTCACGGTCTTTCGTTATGTTATTATGCATGCATGTTAGAGTCATCAGTATACCTACCCGCCTGATGCCAATGGTGAGCGCACGCTGATTATCACGCGGGTATTGTTGGGCCATGCCTTTGTCCACAGATCACCCAACCCCAAGGCGTCGGCCCCGCCTCTCTTGCCCCAGGCGCCCAACAACGAGCGGTGCGTCGGCTGCCGTTGTTCATTCATGCATGTCAGCTATGACGGAGATCCTGAATGATGTGCTTGGCCCTTAGATATGATTCGGTGATCGCAACGCCGCCTGGGGAATTCAGCGAAGTGATCGTTTTCGACAACGATCAAATCTACCCCGAGCTGGTCGTGTACTACACGATTGCTTAGATTTATTTCAAAATTAACGTTCAACCTCCTCTTTCTTGGTCACCCTCAGGTGTCGTGCTGTCCAGCTGCTCCAAACATTTGGTGGGCAATGCATCTCATCAATCGCTTTATGAAAAGTACCTTGGAAAGCTTGATCTACTGTTAAAGACAAGGCGCACTGCGCGAGGTTTGGATCACCGATTGCCAAGGTCTCTTTGTTTGGTCAGGAGACTGGACGCATCATCTCCTTCCGGGCAGGTTGTGGCAGATATCAACTGGACTGTGTGTCACATTGAGTAGCCGTGGCTTGCGTATCATGGCAGATGCCGACAATGCCATCGTAGATCATGAAGTCTCTTGGGAATGGGCGAGGACTCGGATGTGCTTCAGTCGTTTGGGTTCATTTCGGGGAGATGAGGTCGAAAGTTTAGAGCTTTGTGTCTGACAATGGACTTGGTATCAGCATCTAGGCGCCGTTCGAAGGTAATGGAGCGCCGAGCTTCCCTCCTTCAACGCCAGTCTCTGCTGGTACGGTGCAAATGTTCATGTTTTCGTTCAGACGGTCATCTGATACCGGGTCGCACCGGGCAGTCATGTGGGCGCCTAATGGTGTGTACTTAATATTGTATTGTTGACCTTTCATGCACAGAGGTACATGTCCGTGTATTGAAATGTGAAGTAAAACTTGGATTGATTGATATGGCACACAGCAGCAGAGGCACAAGCAAGGCAGGTGTGTGTTTGTGTGCGTGCGTGATGCCGTGCTGGAGGAGCACGTTTGGATGGGTGCTGGAGGTCCCTGAAACAAAGAGAGGGAGAGGAGGCTGACTATAGAAACAGAACAGACGAGAACGCACGAGAGCGTCAGGTTGGCGCCCAGGCGGGGACACATGCCACAAAACTCTCACGCTACCATGCGCACACGTTCTGTACACGAGAGTAGTGAGAAGGAGCAAGAGCAAGAGAGTTCGCAGGAGGGATGAGAGAGAGAGAGAGAGAGAGAGAGAGAGAGAGAGAGAGAGAGAGAGAGAGAGAGAGAGAGAGAGAGAGAGAGAGAGAGAGAGAGAGAGAGGAGAAAATACAAAAAGAGAAGCGGGGGAGACGAGGAAGTAGGCGCTCAACAACAGGCGTGGGCGTTGCCTTTGGAGGCATGCTGTCGATGATTGAGGGCAATTTTCTGTGCAGTTGACTAGTCAATCTTGATGGAGCCGTAGATGGTCCGCACAAACCAGTAAGTGGCGCTAAAGCCGATGGTACCGGTGGCAATCCAGAAGACGAGCACCATAATCAGGCTATAGCCAAAGTAAAGAATGGTGGACACCGTGTCATCAATCTTGAGTTTGGTCAGGAAGTAAAACACACTGTACAAAAACACATAAACGGCTGCACCCCCCGACACGATGAAGGAGCGCCACCACCAGTGATAGTCCTGGGTACAACATCCACGTGCGCACGGTGAGAGACGAGCGGCCAGAAAGCATCCACAGCGTGAGCACGCCGCCAACAGTGGGTCAGGTGACATGGCCGCACCTCGGAGCAAAGCTGAAGATAGCTCATGACAATGGCAATTTCGGCACATGACAGAAGCAGGATGAAAAAGACGAGGAACAAAAAGCCAAAGAGGTAGTAAAACTGGTTGTCCCAGATGGCCTGTGGGGGTATGTCGCGCACATAAGCCCGGTCAGTGGCAAGGCGGCGGCGCACATCAGAGTGGGGTGAGGCAGGTGCATGTGAGATATTGCATCGAAATACACGCAAACACGTGCGCAGTGGTGTGACGGCAGCATCATTGGTACTGACGTTAAAGATGAAAAAGAGCTCGATAAAGACGGCACCAAAAGGAAGGATACCGGCCAGCATCATGCTGGCAATCGGATTCATGTACCACACTTGGTCGGGCACCTGACGTGGGATCTGATTGGTGTGCGAGGGGTGCTCGTAGGCCTATCTCGGAACGCGTTCCACGGCCCCGGTAGACCACGATCCAATTCAACGCATGGTGGTGAGGAGGCGTTGTCGGCCAATGCTGTGAGGTGTCAGGTGCTGGCGGTGGTCACATACCGCTTTGCGAAAGCCAAAGAAAAAGCCGACAAAGACGAGCGGCAGAGAGATACCAAACCACAGAGCAGCAAGCGCAATCATGGTGGTAAAGGGGACGGCGCCCGAAGACTGCTGGCCCCAGATGAAGAAGTTGAGGAGGAAGGCCACGCCAAAAATGATGGAGGGCAGGGAGATGCCGGTCAGGAAGGCGGCTTCCTTCCAGGCGGTACCCTTGAATGTCTTGAACATGCGACCGGCATAAAAGCCGCCAATGACACCAAAAAAACAAAAGAGGAGGATGGTGGCCGTGCTGAGCGAGCCACGGTTGGAGGGGTTGAGCATGCCAAACATGGCCAGTGCGATGGAGCTCGACACCATGCACAGCAGCTGAACGCCAGTGCCATACAGCACTGTGAGCCAGAGGCTGTGGCGAGGTGGCCGGAAAACGTCACCGTGCACCAGCTTCCAGCCCGTCTGCTCCAGCGCCTCTTCCTTGTCCTCCTCGTTGTACTTGGCAATATCGCGACGCAGCGTGCGCACCATGATAAAGGCAAGGATACCTGAAAACGCACAACATCGAAAAAGAAACAGCAAAACAATATGAAAATCAACAACAAGTCTAGAAAGAACACATCTTGCTTCTCGATTTGAGGCCATAAAGCGCGGGGTTCTTCATGCTTCCCCCCCCCCCCCCCCCTCCCACCGTGTAGTGGCCGCCAGAGAAGGACGGCGAAAGAGCGGCAACGTACCAGAAAGGAACAGAACAGTGACGAGCGAGTTGATAATGGAGAACCAGTGGATTTCGGGATCATCGGTGCTCAAGTAGGTATCCCAGCGCGAGGCCCATGCCACGTCGCTGGGTTGCCACTGGACAGAGTACGACCAGATGATCTGCTTCTTCGTGTCTGAACCTTGCACTGCAAAGAGTTGAGCAGAATACGTCGTTGTGAGAAGTGGGAACAAGGGGGCGGGCAGCGCAGCGCGCGCTTCACGAGTGTGTTCGACTTACTGGCTTTGCTGTCGAGGATAAGACCACCCTTGGTCTCTGAGGGAGGCTGAATTCGGCAGGTCATGTCCTCGGCATCACCGACGTTGCCGTTGTAGCGTTGCACATCTACAGAGCGCGCTTGAACTTCAAAACCAACGATGCGGTGCCTACGATGATACAAGCCCCGGGCCATGTCAGTGTTTGTATTTTACGTGAGCCAAGGTCATCGGCGAGCCCCTTCGTACTTGATGACGCCGTCTTCTTCAATAGGGTGAATCTTGCCAACAATGACAACATGGTTGAAGAGGTGCACACCCTAGGTCCCAGTAGGTCGAAGAGATGATGTTAGCTGCTTTGCACAGGCCCAACTGTGCCGTGCGACCCCAGGAAGCAGGCTTTGGGTTTTGCTCGGCTACCCAGTTGAGAAGAAGCAGGGCGGGGAAGAAAGCCTCACCTTGACCTTGTCGACAAAGCCTACGGGATAGCCGCGAATGTAGCGATCCTATCACGGGTTGTCATGTGTAACATGAGAGGGTGAGGTACAACCTGCGAGGGTGTGGCAGAGCGGCGGTTCTTAGCGCAATTAAAAAGAGTGTGTGACTCACCGAGCCATCAAAGTGGACCTTGGTGGCGACGGGGAGATTGTCCATGATCCAGTGGACTCGGTACTCGGAGCGAATGAAGCGCTGGAAGCGCTGAATCTGCTCCTCGGAATAGGACTTGGCAAGGTAATTTTCCCCGCGGCACAAGAGGCGGCAGGACACGTTTTGGTTCATGTAAAGCTGGGGAGCAAGCAGAGCAGATGAGTCAAGGTCGCGACAACGCATGTCTGGCTGTCGTGGCGCTGTGCGCATGTGTGGAGGAGGGCGCACTTCGTATGGGGTGTTGGTGATGCGATCACCACGCAGGACCTCGCCCAGGTTTTCACGGGCGTTGCGCAGCTTGGTGGGGCGGCAAAAGGGCAAAAAATAGTAGGGGTAAGGCAGCTTGGGCCGCTTGCTGCTCGTCATCTTGACGCTCTGGCAGACGCATGGCGGCACGGGCGAAAACAGAAGCGTCGTGAGGCACGAGCAGATGCGGTGCCCGTGCGAGCGGTTCAAGGCCAGGAAGATTAATGTCGAGCCTTTGATCTGGGGGTTGGCGAGCGAGCGGAGGACCGAACCTTGATGTCGACGCGCTCGCCATCCTCAAAGCTCTTTGGGGCAACGCCAGGGACATAAAAGGCGGCAGCCAAGGGGACCAGGGCCAGGCAGAGGAGAAGCAACCGCATTTCTCCCGGTTAATGTCTAATACAGCATGCATGCAGCAGCACAGCAGCTTGAGCACAGCACACGCAGGCACTGGGGGGGGGGGGGCATAGCCAGCGCGACACATCACAGCAGCCACCCGCCGCGCGTCATCGCCATGAATCTGGGTTTTAACGACCATGCATCGCACAGTATCCAGCTATTCGCCAACCAGCTCATCGCGCAATATCCCCCCTGCACACTGCATTTACCACACCCCCTCCACCATCAAAAGCGCGCAGGGAGACAGAGAGACGGAGGGCCAGACAGGGACCAGTGGCGCGCTGCCCTTTTCATGCCATTGAGGAGGAGGTGGAGGTGGTGCTCCGTCGTTGGATGACCTCAATCGTACCGTGCGATAGTCTGTTAAATGCTACACTATGCTACACACTAAAGTATAGAAACGAACACACTTTTATTTATTGATTGTCTGACAATAATGTCAGCAGAATTTGACTCTTTCTCTCTTTCTCTCTCTCTCTCTCTCTCTCTCTCTTGATCTAGTATTTTTTTGTATTAGGTAGAATAGGGTTTTTCTGTGTGAAATGATAGTGACAAAGAGAGCTGAGAGAGAGAGGGGAGAGAGAGGGCCGAGAGAGAGAGAGAGAGAGAGAGAGAGAGAGAGAGAGAGAGAGAGAGAGACACACACACAGCGCGCGCACACACAGACTTGGTCTCTGATATCAAAGTGGCAGCCGCATGGGGCTGGTGCATTTGGGGGCATGGCGGGTTGTTGACCAGCTTGGGTAGAGCAGCGCGGGCCTGGGGTTGGCTGTGGGCTGGCTGGCGCGTCGCTGTTTTTTCGCATCACGCTTCGTTGTTGTTCTCATCTGAATGCGTGCTGGCTGCTTTCGCCCAGGGCGTGCAACGTGTCTGTGCCACCACCCGCCGGCAGCGTCGATTGCTTGAGCTCGGTCTTGCCTGGGTGCAGCTACAGGCAGCCCCCGTTGTATTGGTAGCCTGTTAGGTGATAGGCCACGGAACGGGCAGTCAGCTCGGTGCTTTTTTTTTGCGGATCGGTTGGTTGGTCGGGACTGACCACGGTTCAAGCACCCTTGCTCAACTGCACCGTGCACAATGGCCAACGTCGTGCTCAAAGAGCGCAATCAAGGTACGCCCGACTGACTTGCACCTATGCGGAGCTCATTGCCTCTCTCTCTACTGGTCTTACTGTGAATCGAGGAGCTGACCTCTGTCGCCTGCTACCACTCTCACCTCGGCCAGACGCGACCGTGTACGTCGGTGGTCTCGATGATAAGGTGGACGAGGAGCTCGTGTGGGAGTTGTTTCTGCAGGCCGGCCCCGTTGGTGAGACGACACTTGTGCTCACGCTTGGTCTTTGAAAACAGTCGGCTCTTTGTGATACCGCGCTCCCATCCGTCCCCGCAGTTCCACTGACGTGTGTCCCGTGACCCAATGCTTGCAGTCAGCGTGCACATGCCCAAGGATCGCGTATCAGGGGCACACCAGAGCTATGGCTTTGTCGAATTCTTGGGAGAGGATGATGCCGAGTATGCCCTCAAAATCCTCAACATGATCAACGTCTACGGCAAGCCCATCCGCGTCAACAAGGTCCGTCTTTCTTTCTCTCGCTGGCATCATTTCAAAGGCAGGCATCCTCCTGCCGCCGACTGGGCTTTGCGACTTTTTGGGATTGTTCTGCTGCAACACACGGCTCATCATTCTCGCGTCATGTGTTACAGTCGGCCTCTCACTCCAAACACATGGAGGTGGGCGCCAACCTTTACATTGGTAATTTGGCACCCGAGGTGGACGAGAAATTGCTCTTCGACACGTTTTCGGCCTTTGGAGTCATCCTGCAGCACCCCAAGGTCATGCGCGACCTCGAGACTGGCCATTCCAAGGGGTTTGCCTTTATCAACTATGCCACTTTCGAGGCCTCGGACGCCGCCATCAAGGCCATGCACCAGCAGTACCTTTGTAATCGACCCATCAATGTCACCTACGCCTACAAGAAGGTCAGATCCCCGTCGTGCAAACGTTGCTCCAAAGTGCAAATTAGCCAGGAATTGGAACTAGATCAGCAAGGGCAGCAAGATCTTTTTCCTTCAAAGCCTCCTGAACGCGTGGCCACGGGCATAGCCATGGCATGTGACATACACCTGGTCAGAGCATCGGACTCACTCTGTTGGCGCGCCATTTCAACGTGATAGGATACCCAAGGCGAGCGTCACGGCTCACAGGCCGAACGCATGCTTGCCGCTCAAAACCCCATCATCAAATCACAACAAACTCCAAACCAGGTAAGCACGGCACTTGGTCCTCTACTCTTTTTTGGTAGTGGAATGACCATGACATTAAATGTCCATGCAATTGGAATCGAGTGTCTCATGCTCACGCCGCGATTGCTGGTGGTAGTTCTTCTCGGACAATGCGGCTGGTGGTCCACCGATGGGCGCTCCGCCACCGATGGGTGCCCCGCCTCCAATGGGCGCCCCGCCTCCAATGGGCGCTCCACCCATGGGCATGGGCCCGCCGCCTGGCATGCCTCCCATGCGGGGCCCACCTGGCATGGGCATGGGCATGGGCATGGGACCGCCGCCTGGCATGCCCCCCATGCGAGGTCCGCCCGGGATGGGCATGGGCATGGGCATGGGCCCACCACCCGGGATGGGCATGGGCATGGGACCACCACCTGGAATGGGCATGGGTATGGGCATGGGACCCCCTCGCGGTATGCCACCACGTGGCATGGGTCCCCCGCGCAGCATGCCACCTCCCTCAGGCATGGGCGCGCCACCTCCGCCGACCAGTGCCCCACCGCCCAGCGGACCCCCACCGCCCAGCGGACCCCCACCTCCCAGCGGCCCCCCGCCGCCGTCCAGCGAAGCCAGCGCACCACAAGATGCACCACCGGCTTCCTCGGCTCCTGCACCCGCGTCTGGCAGTGCTGCTCACCTGCAGTTGTCCGGTGAAGAGGCTTATTTGGCTCGTATGC
This sequence comes from Monosiga brevicollis MX1, assembly GCF_000002865.3. Classification (NCBI taxonomy): domain Eukaryota; class Choanoflagellata; order Craspedida; family Salpingoecidae; genus Monosiga; species Monosiga brevicollis. The sequence continues at coordinate 535,230 of NW_001865059.1, forward strand.
GTCTGGGTTGAGACCCAACGCAGCGCTCTACGCGCTGCCTTTTTGGATTTTTCTTTTGTTTTTTTGAACATGAATTTAAAATTAAATCATTCGAGTTTGCATGCTAGCGCCGAAAAGGACATGGTGTCGCTTGGTTTAAGTTTTGGCTCCTGGTTGGCGGGAGGTGAGGCACACGTTTTCACGCGTTACCTTTTGGTCCACATACTCCTACGCAAACGTGAATACACAGCCATCAGCAGCACGCAGTCAAATTTTGCTAAAGCTTCGGGTCTTTGATGCGAGTTGAGGGGGGTCAATCAAACATATGAAGTATCACGACTTACCACCAAACATAGCGGCACACCTAGTTGCGCCCGAAGATACAAAGCACGGCCGTAATCAAGCGCCCGCTTGCACCGATAACCAAGTTCAACCATTTGTGCGGTTGTCACATTCATTCTAAGGAAACACAAATGAGCAGAAACACAACGTAAAATGGATCCAACGCACAGATCACCGAGTAAAGATGCAATGAAGGCAGAGGTACAAACTTGAGAGCTGCAGACTCGACTTGTTCAGGGGCAACCAGGACACCATGCTCGTCGTCACCCTCGTCCTCGACATCCGCGGTTTCGGGGCGCGCAGAGCGTTGCCCTTGATCATCGTTTTCGACGGATCCGTGCGCCGGAGACTGGGTTGAATGCGCATGAGCAATAATCACACCATCATCCATCGCTGCCCTTGGCGCAGAAACGTCATCACCCTTCTTTACTCTCTTATTCTGTGGCTCTTCTCGATTCAGCTGTAATGTGGCCCATCTAAGCAGTCGGGGCAGAGTCATTGTGAATCAAAGTTACATGGAGCGCGCACGAGGAGAAACGAGGGAGCAAGACAGAGAGAGTGAGAAGAACAGAGAAGGAAGGGCAAGAGGGCGGGGAAGCAAAAGGAAAAAGGTGGGAGAGAGACATACGTGGCCATGCGAGTCATGATGCCAAAGGTATCCGGCGTCACCCCATGCGCCTCAAGCCAAGGTCGATTACAATATGTCCCCCAGGTGCAGCGATGATGGCAGCAAGTGGCTCCGGTGACATGTCGGAGCACACCGCCAGCAGCCTGGTAATGGACAATGGCTTGAATGGCAAAGTCTATGCGTCCCATGCATTTCAAAGGGTCAGCGACACTGTATCGTGTGGGGCAAGCCAACTATGGGCAAGGAGGAGTGTTGTTGCGAGTACGGCACACCTGTTGCGGCGCCGCAGAGATGCTTCCAACAAGCCACGAGCGGTCGAAGTGGGGCTGCGGAAGCGGGTGTGGTCGACACGTCAGGGGGTTGGGCATCAACCGTGGCTGCCAACACCACGTTGGCGATATCTGCTCGTAAGCGAGAGTAAGAGACGGCAGGCTCGGGTCGGGCCCGGTGATATCGATCGGCTTTGAGCCGGATGGTATCGCGCTCCAACGCCAAGTAGGCTAGTGTAAACAACAAGCAATTGGATTAAAACAGCGAACCAGGTATGAGAGGTTGTTTTTGGTGCCTAGAATGGCTTCAAGGCGTACCTGCCGGGCTCGACCAGCCGAGGGCGTGACGCAGGCAGTGCAAAAGGTGGGCCCGCCCGGCGCCAAACTCTACGACCAGCGGTGGTAGTGCACTGGAGGTGTCTTGATCGGGCACACCATCGTCGGTAATGAGACGGGAGAGACTGCTGTTCTGTTGAACGTGGCGTCGGGTTACACCCTGGTCAAGCAAAAGGCAGATCGGGTGAGCGTGTGTACTCGCGGGTGTAAATGTGTTGAAAGTCTCTGGCTGTGTTCATTTGGTTTTCTCCCAAGCAAAGCAAGACGCATACGTAGGCTTCTGTGCCATCGAGCATGGCATTATGGGCCGGGTGCAAAGCGGAGTGGACGGTAATGGGCCCGAGTTGGGTTTGACCCTCGTCATAGAGCACGTTGATCAGCGCAGCTACAGCCTGCAGCGTGGCGGCATCAATCTACGCAGTTGGATCCATCATTGGTGAAAGGAAAAAGAAAAAAAAAAAAGGCCGGTTGGGTGCAACACTCGCGCAGCGGTGCCCATGCCAGCGTAGGCTTGATATGTGCACCAACCTCGCTGAGGAGTGGGGCGGGCGCAAAAGGTCCATTGGTTGTGGTGGCTGCAAGATTATTCACGTCTGGGAAAGCCAGCGTTGATACGGGCAAGCCCGACATGGGTTGTTAATCAACGGGTTTACAGTTCGGCGGCGTGCAACATGCAAGCCTGTACCTTGCTTAAACCAGGCCGGGGGTGGGCGGGGGCGATCGTTGCATTTGCGAAGGTGACGCTCCAGCAAGTCGGCTCGCACTTGATGGCTACCACTGTAGGGGCAGGGGACAAACTGCCACGGCAAGCGTACACCAGGGAAGCATCATTGAGCCGTGCTTTGACATTTGTTGTTACAAAGAGGGGCCGACAGGAGCAAAGCGGGCTCCTACCGTGGCATCAGACACGTGCTGCCCGCAGAAGCGCGAATCTATCGCAAATGCGAACATGAGCCAAACACCCCCGCCTGCATGCCCAAACACCGAGGAGAAGATGCTACACACACACACATACCCTTGACCCGCTCCACGCGACAAAAGCGGCCCTTCTTCTCCAGGAAGAAGCAGCACCGCCCGGGCACCGGGTTCTCGCCCCGCTCCTTCACTCCGCCGCCACCCATTGAATCCCCCTGCGCCTCCCCCGTGCTAAATGTATTTTACTTTTTTTATTTTATCAAGAAAGAAGGAAGTGAAGTTTATCAAGAAAGTTGAAATGTATTTTACTTTTACTTTTCCCATTGAGGACGAGGAGGCAGTTAGTCTGTTTGAAATGTATTTTACTTTTTATCAAGCAAGAAGGAAGTGAAAAGCCTGTTTGAAATGTATTTTACTTTTATCTGCGAGCAGAGCAGCGGAGCTCCTCTTCTTCTTCGTCTTGGCCTCTCTCTCCTCCCCGACCCGCTCGTCGCCTCCTTCCATCCCTCTTCCCTCTGCCTGCCTGCCTGCCTGCCTGCCTGCCTTCGACTACGATTGCTGGCTTGAGCTCGTGGGTGAAAACGTCACGCTTGCCGCTTTGGCGCTGGCAGGGGTTTGCAGTACCACAGAGAAACTCCAAGGACGCAATGAGGTGCCCGCACGGTCGTGGTTGATCGGGATCGACGCGCGAATTCAAGGCTTGGCGGTGCTTTGTGTATGTGGGCGTGGCTCAAGCACCAGTCTATTGCGTGCCAATGTCACTCACAATCATGAATCGCGCCCCAAGGTCTGCGACCCACGGTCGCAGAATAGCGGTAATCCTGCTTACGATGGCCGCCGTATCTGGTATGTCCTGCCCATGGCTAAGATGGATAAGATGACGCGATAGCCTTGTTTCCGGGCCCTCTGGCCTGCTTGCTAGCCCGCTGTGCCTGGCTGATGGTGTGCGGTTGGTCGCTGGCGATAGAATGGGTCAGAGCAGAAGATTGCAACGCAGACAAGCCTGAGTGTGGTATTCTGGCCGATCGATCTTGTCCCGATGCCAAGAGTAATCACCCCTCACACCTCGTCAACTGTTGTGACTTTGACGACCGCGGCTGCGCCACGGCCTGTTGTGCTGGTGGTCTCACCAGGAATGGCACGACCTTTATCATTGTCGGCGTCTTGATTGGATTTTGCTGTCGTACGTTGCCCCCTGTCGATGACATGATGCGCCCCAGACGTTGCGCCGTGGTCCTCTCGTCTGGCCGCTTGCTCTTTTCATTGCTCGTGCCTTTTGAATTTTTATTATCGTTCCAATTTCACTCGCGTTTACCCTCGTTTGGCTTGGCGACAGTTTGCCCGGTCATCAATTATTTGTGTCGCAAGTGTGGCTCGGACGAAGGCTGCTGCCAACGACGAGAATGGCACCATCCACCACGCCAGTCGCGCCGCCGCTCTCGCTTTCGGCGGTCCCGATCATGGCGAAACCCACCGCCACCCGCCAACGCTGCGCGAAATGGCATGGCCAATGACGCTGCTCACAGTGATGACTCAGTCTCTAGCAATGCCGAGCCAGAGGCAGTGCCAGACTACGACACAGCCCTTCAGCATCCGCTCCCCCCTCACTCAGCGGCCACGCCGGTTGCTGCCTTGCTCGCCGGTACGCCGGGGCCTCTGCGCGCCCCTCACACCAACTGCAATCTTCTTTTGATTTTGGTTTGAACTGCTCTGATGTCCCTGTCCCTGTGCTGCCCTTCTGCTTCCGCAGCCACAACAGCGTCAACCCTTGATGACGCTTCTGCGTCTGGTACTTCAAATTCCAATCGTTCGGCCGGATCTCCGCAACGGGTTCGCGTGCAAAGTCTCGATCGTTCTTTGGGTGTCACTGACATCAACGAACGGCCACCACCTCTTCCATCCTATGAAGAAGCTACCTCCCGTCGTGGCAGCATCAATACTGCCACGCCCGCAAGTGCCCCAATGGCCTTGGCTTCCCTCGCGGCTGCGCCGCCCTCTATCACGAATGGCACCCAGCCTCCCGCATATAGCCCGTACACCCCTGCTTCCATCACACCAGGCTATTCACCGCTGACAGTGGCCGCCGTGTCCAGCAGCGACCAAGACCCGACTCATCGCGAAAGCACCGTCTGATCTTGTTCCACCAATTGATCAAGAGACCTAAAGAGAAGAAGAAAAGAGAGAGAGAGAGAGAGAGAGAGAGAGAGAGAGAGAGAGAGAGAGAGAGAGAGAGAGAGAGAAAGGAAAAAAAAAAAAAACTCAAAAAGTCCAAAAAAACACGAAAAAACATATTTTTCGTGTTTTATTTCCTCTCTCGCTTTTCGAGGCGTCCATGACCTGGATGGGTCACCGTCAGGATGTTGGCTGTTCTATCACCTGCCAAGGCGCTCGACTTTGACTCTGAGGTTGAGGCTCCGACCACGAGTCAGCCTCATTTCCTCGAGGCCAGCCAGGTAAAGCTCAGGGTGGCAGCTTCTGCAAGTCCACACGGCTGCTTTGGGTCGATCGCCAGCAGCCCGCTCGCCTCGATGATTCAACCCATCCGTTGTATTGGTCCTTTTATGCGCGGATAGTCGCTAATTCACGTGCTCAAGCGCAAATCCGCCGGCGATCTCAAGAAGCTTATGGGCCTCAGCGATAACCTGGCTCAGCTGAATCGGCAGCGGTGAGATTCCTGGCACCTCTGAGCAAAACGGTCATCAATATGCCCACACTCATGCGAGCATGCCTTGATTCCTTTCTGGCAGGTATCAGTCTTGGCGTTCCCACACCATGGCTACTCAGGCAGCGGCGGGTGCATTTCGCGAGTGCGGGCTCGCGTTTGATGGCCCAGCCTTTCGAGGACTGAACTTTGCAGCACTGGACAAAGCCTCACAGCTCCACCTTCAAGAGCACCTAGTCATACTCTCGGGCCTGTATGGCGGGTTGCGTCCGTGCGATCTCATTCAGCCCTACCGATTGGAAATGGGCACCAAGCTGCCCGTGGATGCCACTCGCGACCTCTACGCATTTTGGGCCGCCAAAGGCCTTTCCGCCTGGCTGGCCGAGCGCGTTGCCAAAACCCCGTCCAAGGTCAGCCGAAATGGGCGGCCCGTGTGGTCTTGCTGGCTGATCAGCTCCTCCGTGCCAGCGCTCACGACACGTTCTTTTGTCGCATAGATTCTGGTCAACGTCGCCTCGCAAGAATATTTCAAAGTCGTCGACACATCGGTGCTCCAAGAGAAGGGATGCCAGGTTGTTGAGGTGGTTTTTCAAGAGGCAGGTCGTGTCGTAAGCGTCTTTGCCAAGCGGGCCAGGGGCTTGTTTGTGCGCCACATGGCCCAGCGTCAGGCCAAGACCCTCGGCGACCTGCGTGCCTTCAATGCCGAAAACTACAAATATGACGCAAAAGCCAGCACCGACAGTCGCCTCGTGTTCAACCGCACCAGCCGACCCACAGCCGCTGCAGCCTCATCCACTGCAGCAAGCAAGCGCACCAAACCCACGAGCGCGCCATCGGCCACTGTCACCAAAAAGGCAAAGCCCAGCCCTGCGCCCAAAAAACATGAGCCAACCCAAGCACCCTCACCCCCTCCCGAGACCAGCCGCCGCGTCACACGGAGCTCTCGAAAGAGGTGACCTGTTTCGTTTCGCACCCTCTCAGGATAGACGTCTCAACACCAACCTCAAAGGCAGCTGCCATTTCGTTGGCAGCATCAATTCGGTCAAAATTTAGTTAAAAACGAAGAGTGCAGTCGTGAGCTCAATGTAAAGGGGAACAGGGCTAGCTTGCAAAGCACCGGTTATGTTATACGACAGCAAAACAACATCAGCCAAAAAACAAGAACAACAACAAGCAAAAACGGAAACAAGGCGCCGGCCCAGCCAGCTATCTCAGGGGGGGGGGGG